>NC_142339.1:56720914-56872278 GCF_054954075.1 Amborella trichopoda
TTAAATCAATGCTTTTATTTATTTATTTATTTCTTGGAGCAGGTATATTGAGCCACTGCCAGAGGGATCTCCTGTTAAGTTTGAATTTGAGAACATGATTATTGGACAAGCTGTACCATCAAACTTCATCCCTGCTATTGAAAAGGGTTTTAGAGAAGCATGCAACTCGTAAGAATTGCTCTTTTCCTGATTTCATCAAGCTGGAATATTGAAATAATTCTTTTTTTTATCTTCCCTCGTTTCTTATTGGCGGATTTTTTTTTTTGCGTAAAGGTTTTGTATGTTTCTTCTCATCAAATCTCTCTCTAAACTAACTTTATCTTTTGTATTGTCATCACATGTACAGTGGCTCATTGATTGGGCATCCAGTTGAATACATAAGGGTGGTCTTGACTGATGGTGCATCTCATACAGTGGATTCCAGTGAGCTCGCTTTCAAATTGGCAGCAATATATGCTTTGAGGCAGGTGGGTCTCTTCTCCTGTGAATGGAGGCTTATGCTTGTTGATAATCACTTTGGATTGTACATCTTTCTTAATTTCTTTTTTTTTTGAGAAACGTCGTTCTTAATTTGTTCATCCTTTGTGTATTGTGATATTTGATTTTCTTTATGCTTTTTGTATTTTGATGTTCCATTGGTTTGATTTTTTTATTTGTTTTCCAAACAGTGTTATGGAGCTGCCAAGCCTGTTATACTAGAGCCCACCATGCTTGTGGAGTTGAAAGTGCCAACAGAGTTCCAGGGTGCCGTTGCTGGTGATATTAATAAGTGAGTCTTTTCATGCCATTTTCTTTGTGGGGGTGTCATTAAATTTTATTTTTTATATGATAGCAGATGCTTTCTAAGTTCCCATCAACTAAGTGTCTACGTCTAATTGTTGAATATCAGGAGAAAAGGTATGATTGTCGGAAATGATCAGGAGGGAGATGACTCTGTAATCACTGCTCATGTGAGTTGATACCATACTTTTCCTTGCTTTTCCATTTCTAGGTTATAAATGCAAGACTGATTTCTTCATTTATGAATTTCAGGTTCCTCTGAACAATATGTTTGGATATTCTACTGCCCTTCGCTCGATGACCCAGGTGAAGCTCTCAATTCTGCTTCTTTTTATATTATTTTCATTTGATGTTTTTGGAAAACCAAATTAACAACAACCTGTCACCTGCACTCCTCCACCTCCCACCCCTCCCACCCACCCCTCCAAAAAAAAAAAGCCTGCACACACCCTGCATGCATAGATGCCATTCCTGCCTTGTTCAAATGTCCATGTTTAGACTCTCTGACTCTCTTGCTCTCTACATATGTACCACTTGTGCATGCATGAGGAGCTTGAAGTGTTCATGTCATCCCACTCATACCTCTTGAGCCGTGCATGCATGTATGGCCTTTATGCTATTCACATGGAATCATGCATCAAGCAACCAAATATTAACCCATCATTGCCAGCTCCACTGCACAGTTGAGATCTTCTCTATCTTCCATGGATCCAAACACCTGATCACATTTATACCAAACAGAAGTGAATAATTTCCTGACTGAACCATAGCTCCCAAGTAAGTCACTCAAACCGAGAATGTGTAAATTAACAAAAGATTGGGACCTGTAGGTGATGGATCCACAATGTTCACCCTCATCACATACCTACCAAGACCTAAACTCTCAGGATCGTATTGGCCATCTCAAAATGAATGAAATATTCCCAAAAGGAGACAAGAAGTCTCACGCCACAATAAAAACCTAGACGTGTTATCGCAAGTCACCTCAAAGTCGAACCAAGCAATCCATAAAATATTAAGATGTCACTCTCTCAATCCAAACAAACAATGAGTTCACAAACCCAATTGTTATCCAAAACATTACAACCTCGAAAAGTGAAACCACACTTTGAATCTTTGAGATGGTATTCATTTATCAATATATTTCTTCTCTAAGGGCTGGTTGTTTGTGCAGGGAAAAGGTGAATTTACAATGGAATACAAGGAACACTTGCCAGTGTCTCAGGATGTACAAATGCAGCTAGTAAACAACTACAAAACCACCAAGTCAGTCGAGTAGTCCCTCGGATAAATATCATACAAATTAGTTGTAAAATTTTATTGATAAGTGATGATAGTAATTAAGGCTCTATTTATACGACGAAGCATTTTAATTGTTCAATTCTGAGGATGTATTTTTTCTCATGGTGGAGTTTGCGGCTGATAAATTTTGTATATTTTATTTTGTTTTTAGGAAATTTTGGATTCTAGAACCAATCTAAGTTTATTTGATGATCCTGTGATTATTGCGATAATGGAAGATCTTGTGCCATTTCCACTTATTTGGTTCAACTGGCGAGTGAAATATTAGAATATGGTTGCTACTCTCTCTCTCTCTGGATTGGTTGCTAGCTTCTCTCCATAGCTTCTCTCTCTATGGATTAGTTCTACTATCTCTCTCTATGGTTGCTACTCTCCATAGATTAGTCAATAGCTGCCCTCTCCAAGGATTGGTTGCCTGCCTCTCTCTCTCTCTCTCTCTCTCTCTGTTGGAGAGGGTAAGACACAATGCCTTATTTGAGACTTTAACCCTGAGAGAAAATTAAATCTCAAAAAACCTTAACCAATGTCATAATTTTGTCATGGGTGTGGTTTGTATAGAGCCAAGGCTCTAATCAATCAGCTTAAAACCACCTTCAAATAATGTCGAGAAATATGGTTTCAATACTGAAAATCTGTGGTAGCCTTAAAAGATATTTTTATCTTTAATTATATAATTTAAAGCTTTAAAAATAGTGTAGGTTGAGTAAATATATGAAATCTTGAAAATTGACGGTGCAAAAATGTTTTACGAGATGCACTATTTCCAAAACTTGAAATCCATTTCTTTTTCATGTCCGTGCATCTTGATGTCGAGATGATCAATTTGAGCATCAAAACAACTTCGAGTGAAATTTTTGAGGTGGGCTTTAATTTGATTGTTTGGAGCTTCAGCTCCATATAAACTTTTCTCTTTTTTTATTAGGAAAACGGACGTAGCTCCTCTTGAAACCTGCAGAAAATTTGAAAAAAGAAAATTTTACTATAATTCCCAGATTCAAAATTAAGTTACAGGTGCGAAAGATTGAAAATTTATTGGTCGAAGGAATATTAAGAGGGAAAATCAGACAAGAAAAATGAAAGAAATCGTGGGTCTCATCTTCCATCAAGGCTGATCATATCCATGACAGCGACAAAAATTAAGGTTCACATAGAACCATAAAGTCACTGTTTTGAATTGGACTGGTTGCTGACTCAGTAAGGGATCTGGTCATATAAAAATTGGGTAAACTGACAGTCATACTGCTTGAACTGATTTTTAAATAAATAAATATAAGAATAATAATTAAAATATGAAATATATTAAGAAAAGGGTCTCCACTTGTTTTTCAGTTTTGCTCCAAAGTTGTGGCTTCCCCCTTTACTGACCTTTTCTTTTAAGAACTTAATTGAGAAATCCTTTTTTATTTTTAAAATCTAAGAATAGATTTATATATTTTATATTTTACGCTTAAGTCCTACTTTTAATAGTGAATATGTATTTTAGTTTTAGTTTTTTTTTCTATAATTCCTATTAAGCTTAAATTTTAAACATTTATTCTTTTCATAATAACACACTTGTAAACAATAATTAAAATATAATGGAATTGAATATTTAAAATATAATGAAATTGAATTGTGCTGAAAGATGTAGCATTGGTACCAAAAACCTTTGTGATGGCCTAAAAATTTATTCTCCCCCCTAATCAAGAAATTGAAAGATCTAAAAATAGTGCAGATTGAATAGATCTATAAACTCTTGAAAATTGAAAGTCTAGATTTTACGTGACAAGATGCACTAATTGAAATCAAATTTTTTTTATATCAAATACATCTTAGGTCGAGATGATCAATTGGAGGGGTTTGCAACATTGGAACAATCGTTTTTATGGGTTTATGTGGTACACCGTACTTCTAAAGTATATGGTTGACACTTTTATCAACTTTTTCTTAAATTAAGACCATAATCACATAACCCAATATTTCAGCGCCTATCGATCTAGATAGGAAATCACCAATCCAATTCGGGAATCATCCGGGACCCATCCGGTTTCTAAAAAGTATGAATATTGCCCAAAAAAAAAAAAAAAATCCACTTAAAAAAGAAAGAAAAAAACATTTGATACGCCCCATTTCATAGAAAAAAACATTTGATACGCCCCATTTCATAATTTTTTTTGAGCACTGGATGCCCAATTCAAACCAATTTGGATCGATGATCCAACGTAGATTTGTGGGATAGACAATCCATGCCATTAATCTCGGTTTGAAGCATTGTCAGCAAATAACAATAATTGTTTTTATTAAATACAAGTTATCTGTTTAGTGAATGGTGGATCTAGGCCTTCAACAACTCAAAATTACTTTTTCTTTTCTTGAATTATTTATTTTTCAAATGAAAGTCCTGCAAAATTTGAGCCGAAAAAAGTACCTCTTAAGTAACTGCAAGTCATCTGTTTAGAAAGGAAATAAATAGAAGAAAACCAACGCAAAATGTTCTCCATTTTCTTTCATGGATCCTAAAAAAAATTGGTCTAGGTTACAAGTTTTTGTAATCCCATAGACCCCAATTTAAATCCAAATTGAATACCCAATCAACCTTAAACAACCCAAACCGCCCAAGAAAAGACTGTGACCGGGGTCTAATTCACCCGGTACCAACCTAATGTCGGCTCGCTTCAAACCGATTCGCACCCAAATCAACCTTATTCAAGTTACCACACTCAAAGAGTGCACCAAGTTGCCTACATGAAATGTGTGTGAGCCTAAAGCCACCTTCTTGCTCCCAAACTCATCCACCACTCCCAGACCCTCACAAACCTCGACCCGAAACTCGACCGCACGTTCGCTTCTCGGCTCCACATGTACCTTCTCAAAACCTAGAAGCCGCTTCCTAGGTGCATTGTGCACTCTAGGTGGCGTTGAGAACAAAAGGACGGTATTGCCCCCATGCCGATCCCCCACATTCTTAACCTTCACATGTAAACTGAAGGTTAAATTAGGACATTTGCTACTGTGAAGCTCGACAGATTCACAGGCAGTAGAGAGGCAGGGATGGCCCTCTTCTAGGGGGATCGAGACTGTTGTAGGGGCTCGGATAAGGTGGTGAGAAAACTCAGTGTAGCTGAGGCCGTCTCCGAAAGAGTAGACGGTATCTCCGGTGTAGAACCGATATGTGCGGCCGGGGTAGCCAGTCGAAGTGTCAGGCCGCATGTTCATGTTCGTCATCGGGACCTTGGTGACGAAGTCTTGTGGGTACCATGTCACTGGCAATCTGCCGCCTGAAAGCTTGCCAAAAATGGTGTAAGAATTTGAATTTGATGAGATTATTACAATTAAGGATTGCATACAATGAGAACATTTACTTTTAGTATAGGAAGGTCACAATTACTTACAACCATCCGATATAAAATTTGATAGCTGGAGTGTCACAAAGTTCGAGAAAATTTCTTTTAAATTTTGAGCTTGATCAATGAAATAAATTCCGCCACCCAATGGTCAAAATTAGTTATGATCACCTTCTACCAAAAGTAAATGATCTCATTGTATACTTTTCCTACCATTAAAATCTAGAATTAACTAAAATAAACTTGAGATGGGAAAAGGGTAAGAAGAGGTTCATAACAAATAGCAATTTTTTTCGACTATATAAAGTTTCATGAAGCTCAGATGATGATGACGATATAGAGCTTGATTGCACTATTTTTGAGAATTTCAATCAGATGTTACCCTCAGCATTCAAAGTTTCCAAACGAAATGGTACAAATGGCCATAAGGGCATCATTGTCCAAGTAATGGGTTAGATGGTGATGGAGAAAGAGTAGAACGCACCAAGTATATCACATTGTTTCGATTTCATGGACCAGCTCTATCATCATGCAACCATTTGATTGGACGGTGATGACTCTTGTAACCCCACTCCATACAGTCATGGAATATATGTTCTGCTCCTATGGAAACATGATATCCATCTACACCCTCGGGCCAAAAACCTATTAATTCTTTTGAATATTGAATTTTGGGAACTACCTAAGAATCACTCGATGATTATTTTCAAAAGAGAATATTTAAATTTTATGTTTTCTAACACTTAGAACTCACTCTCAAAAATTGAAAGATATCATTTTAATCTTGAGATAGTATTTTCTTCAAGTGCATAAAGAGTGCAATTTGGATTTTTTCTTTATTGAAGTGAGTATTATGGGTTGATGATATAACATATCTAAAATTTAGGATAAAAAATTACTTCTAAATTGGATGCAGAGGGAGTAAATAGAATGCAGGCGCATGAAATCTTTTTGCATTAATATTGAATAAACTTCCCTCGACAAATGAACAATTCTAGTGCTCATCGAGTCCATGCAACGTGCTAATTTGGAGATAGGGATGTCAAACTTAGAAACTTGTTGCGCATGATTAAAGGATGAGCTTACACAACTTTGTTAGAAAAATGCTTAAAACCCCAAAACAATAGTATAACATACTGTAAATTGGCAATCATCTTTTCACGATAATATCACAAAACAAGAGAAAGAATCTCACCAGGATTGTGAACCCCGAATATGACATCAGCTATGGCCGCTCCCCCGGCTTCGCCAGGGTAACCGACCCAAATAATGCTCGTAATCTTGTCATCGATCTTAGCAAATGATATGTCCATCGGGCCACCAGACATCACAATAAGAATGACTGGCCCGTTAGTTGCATTGGCAACCGCAGATATTAGCTTTTGTTGTGCCCCTGGGAGGGTGATGTCTGTACGGTCACGATCCTCGGCCTCGATGGATTGGTCTGCACCCATTATGAGGATGGTGGCATCAGCTTCTGATGCTGCCTTCTTGGCTGCATCGAGCTGGAGTCCGGACTCGGCGCAAGCCACATTTTGGCAACCCGGGTTGTAGACTGTACTCACTGAGGCTGAGATTCCTTGTAGGGGAGTTGTGTACTTGCACGGCGTCCCTATTGTTTATTTCAAAATCCAACAAGAATTAGTATTGTGGATTTTGTCATGGGAAAGGCTAAATTTCGATCTAAATGTATTTTCGACTTGCAGAAGTACATAGTCATGAGGGCGATCATGGTACCATCAATGGGTGAATGCTGATGAAGTGGGGATGGTGCCACCATTGGAGCTATGCCACGTTTGTAAGATCCCACTCTTTTTCAGTCATTGTCCAACAATTGATTTGACTGTGATGACCCCTCATGACTATGGGCCTCCCATAGCCATGAGGACTATAGTATGCTTTGACAAAATGTTTTTTTTTTTGTGAGTGTGCAGTCTGTGTTACATGTACCATGGTGTTCACTTAGGTAAATGAACTACGGTATGTGTTGCCCCTTTCATTGGTTTACAAAAACTTCACTAAGGTTGTAGTGGTAGCACTCACACACACTAGTTACGACGTTGTGGATTTCATTCCCATCAATAACACCATCCTACTAACAACACAACTACATAACACCATCCTAGTAACAACACAACTTCAAAAAGTGGTTTTTATTCCCATCAATAACACCATCCTACTAACAACTTCAAAAACACCATCCTACTAACAACTTCAAAAAATTAACACCATCCTACTAACAACTTCAAAAAGTTAACTCCTAATCTACGTGAAAAAATAGGTCAAAATGGGAATTAACTTGAAAATTACAAGGTTGGTTATTGTAGATTTTTAAAATTTTTCTCAAAATGCCCCTCGGTCCGGGGATACCATACCATCCTCGGGCCGGTTTTAATTTTTTTTTTGTTTTTTAGTTTCCTTCGCTATGTCCTATGTTTTAGGACAATTGGTGACCGGTTCGAGATCCCCATCCTCAGACCGCTTACATCATAGTCTTACACCGCATCACATGCGATCCGAGGTCCCCATCCTCGAACTACTCAAATTGTAGCGTCATATCATATTACAAGCGGTACGAGGTCTCCATCTTCAAACCGCCTATAATGTGGTTGAACACCACAATGTGGGCAGTTTGGTGATGGGGATCTCAGACTGCTAATTGGATTGACCCTAAGCGAGCAGTCTGATATCTCCATCTTCAGACTGTCGATAATGTGGTATAATACCACAATCTGGGTAGCCCGAGGATGGGGACCTCGAACTGGTTGCCAACTATCTTAAAACATAGCACACAATAAAAAAAACCTAAAACAAAAAAAAAATTGAAATGGCCCGAGGATGGTATCCTCGGATTTAAGGGCATTTTGAAAAAAAACTAAAGAGTCTACTGACCTTCCTTGTAAGTCAATTTTTTTAAGTCAATTCGACTCTTTGTATTTTACCTATTTTTTTGTATGTGAGCGTAACTAGCTCTTTTCTTTTAGCAACACCAAATAATTGAGAAGAGGCTCTAATGATAATGATGATGAACTCTCCAATAACCCAAATAAAATTAAAAAACCCTCAATTTCCATTAGGGCATGAATAACCCTTAATCCATCATTAGTCTAAAATGTAAATAAACTCGAGATTTGGATTTTGAAGATCGAAAGAAATAACTTACACATGCTTACCTTCATAGTTTCCGATCATGGTTTTGGTGACATTAGCATTGGGGCCGATCACTGCTAATTTCTTGATGGCGGCCGGCGACAATGGCAGTGATCCAGCGCTGTTCTTCAAAAGGACAATGCCCTGCCTCGCTGCCTCCAGTGCTAGCTGCTGGTTTTCATGGGTGCAGACATCTTTTGGCCCCAATTTTCCATACAATTGGCTACGTGGGTCCCCGTCAAAGAAGCCGAGCCGCATCAAAACGGCCAAGTTGTTAGAGACCGCGTTATCGACAGCCGACTCATTCAATTTTCCGGCCTTAATTGCAGCCGGTGTGTGCTGACCCAAGAAGGATCCACAATTGAGATCCAATCCTTAAAAGAAGAAAGATCACAAAATGCTGATTATTTATCATTGGATACTGGTAAGGGATGGGTCAGTATTTGAAAAATCGAACCGAAATTGGCAAAGGGCTGGTTTTGAGTAACCAGCCTAACTGGACGGTCCAAAAAATGCTAAAAAAAATACAAACAAAATTCAAAAAATATATTTAAATCATTACTAAACAAAACACATCCAAATAAAATACAAATTAGTGAAAATTAGATTTTAAAATCCATTTGTACCTAGAGGTATTCTTGAAATTTTTCAAAAATATGGAAAAAATATAAAAATAAATATTCATGGTAAAAATACTTTCTAATATTCACGAAAATGATAAAAAACATTAAAAAAATATTACAAATAAATTTCTTGTTTTTTGGGACTTTACCTATATATTTTTTATTTTTTATTTGTGCCTAGTTTGTTATTCATGCCACCTTTAAGGTGGGAATTTTTGAGGTAATATGGCTTCTAGCATGAATAACAAATTATTTAGCAGCTACTCTCTCTCTCTACAAATGTAGCATGAATTTATATATATATATATATATATATATATATATATATATATATATATATATATATATGAAAAGTCTTCCCAATATGAACAGTGATTTCGCCTGTGTTCATCACTGTCCAAAATACATCACACGGCCACGATTGTCCGGTAGTGTTTTAATTTTTATTTTTTTTATAAATCGGAATGATCTGAAATTTGGAATATGTGTACATCTTAGTGAGACACACCTAATAACAATATGAAAAAATTATTTCGTAAAATATAAATTACCAAAATACCCCCATAAAATATCAGGGGTATTTGATCAATTTATATTTTACGAATTATTACTTTTATATATTTTTATTAGATTATCTTATTTTTGATGAACACACGCTCTAGATCATTCTGATTTATAGAAAAGAAAAATGAAACACTATCGGACAATTATCACCATGTGATGAACTTTGGACACTGATGAACATAGGCGAAATCACTGTTCATTTCGCTTATAGGTTTTGTGTAGTGTTTTATATATATATATATATATATATATATATACCAACCTACCTACCTACCAATCGATCCTTGTGCATGTTTGTGTCTTCTTTTGGGTGTTGTTTTCTCATTAGTATCACAACTCATGAATTCTTCAGACAAAATAACATGCACGTCTTTCTTTTACATGTGTGTGTTTTATTATATTCCTTTGGATTTTGTTTCTTGGATTCCCACTTTTTTGGTTTCACTGCAGTAATCTAATTATTTTTGGGTACACGTGCTATTAATTTACACACTGCTATATTATATGCAAAGGGGGCATGTAGGTTCTAAGGGCCTGTTTGGTAACTGAGAAAAGAATGTTTTTCTTGAAGTTGGGAAAAGCGTTGAATCTGCGTTTCCACAATTTTCGAGGAAACTTGCGCTGTTGATTTATCATCTCTCTTCCATCTCTTTGTCCAAGCTTTAGATTGAGTTTTCTTTAATTTTCATAAATAGGTTACCAAACAAGGAATCTCCACTTTCAACCACAAGTTTTCTACTTCTGCCTTTTTCATGGTCTTATTCATTCTACAGGAAAACAACTTTTTCACTTACCAAACAGGACTTTAAGGTGCAGCCTTACCAAATTTCATAAAGTTGCGGCCTCTTACGAAACTAAACCCTTGCAGGGAGTGATATGCAGTTCAGTTCACAAAGATTCCGTGGTCGATAATGGTCCAAAAAACGTGCAAATAGCACATGCATAAGTAACATTTATTCAATTTTATTGACATTTGAAGTCTATTCTTGCAAATTAAATAAAAAAAAATTGCATATGAATAAAAAGACTTCTAAAAAGATTTGGTGGGAGCAAACATAAATACATGCATTATGCTTATGTTCCACATAAAAATTAGCATTTTATTGAAACTTTTAATGCCAGTTTCTCAATTTTAGCTTCGAAAATGGATAAAATATGAATTAATAAAAATGGAAATTGTAAATCGTGGGGACTTTTACCGGCCATAATTGTCTGGGCAGCAGCATCCTCAGGAGTTTTAGTGTACCGTTGTTTGTCATATAACACCTCCACTGAATCACAGTCTGAGACTATGTATCTGAAAGCAACCAGATTTTTATCACAAATTCTAAGAAATTAAATATTACTCGATCCATTCAATTCCCTAGAAACAAGACAAAGAGAAGGCCAACGTGGACTTCAATTATATTCTGAATGACTTACATTACAGAATAACCTCATTGATTTGTCGCGGCTTAGGGTATGTTTGGATACCACTTCAAACCATGGTTACGAGAGCCAAACCACAGACACAAAAACGAAGGTCGTTTAACAAACATTCCTCAGTGAAATTTGGTGAGTTCCAAATTTCACTGAAGTTGCAATTGAGGGTTGAATGGTAGCCGAATAACCTCAACAACAAAGTAAATTTAATGTAGTTTAGTTCGTAGCCATCTACGTTTAATTTTTTTTTGTCAAAATACCTATTAGAAATGAAGTATGTCAACATTTTGCTCAGTTGGATTTTCCATGGGTATTTTGAAGTTAAACAAAATAACATAGATAAAATGTTAAATTGTTCATCTCTCATGAGTAAATTGATAAATTTCTCAAAAAAAATGACAAATTGATTTTCATTTACAGCCAAACATGCACCAATTAACCTATTGGCCTCAAGATTTGAAGAAAAAATACCCATTTAAGTTCCATTCTCCTCTAACTGTCCCAGCTAAGAGATTAGGGTCTGCACATGTGGGGATGCCATTCACTTGGTTATAAGAGCACATCACACTTGCAACTTGCCCATCAATGACACAGCTCTTAAAGGGAGGCTGAAAAGTATCATCCATATCCTGTTTCGTTACCTATATAAACCCAATATTTTCATTAGTTACAGTGCTTACTTTTTTTCTGCAACAAGCATAGCAAAAATTAATAAAATATTAAAAAAATATGTACAACAAACTACTCAATCATTTTGAGTAGTTTTGATTAAACAAACTACCCAAAGAACAATTAAAAAAGCTTGTACTTCAGCTCAAGGTTTCATATTAAGAAATGCACTGCAACTATTGAAAGGGATAGCAAAGATTCAGCTCATAAATCTTTGTACATAGAAAAATTTTGATTTTTCTTTCCAAATTAGAAAGTAATAAAATTTTAGTAGTGGACAGAAATATCTCCATACTTTTAAGTTTTAACTACTTAAAATTTTTCCTAAAGATCATGGCTCGGGTTTAGGTGCGCCCGGGATTGCCTCTATTACAGTAGGGATTTTTTATCCAAAATTTAATGGTCTACCATCCGACCACCAAGATCGTGAATCTAAAAAGACTGAGTTTTGAGACTTTCAATGGTTTATTTTGTGTTTTTCCTTCAACCACGCATTTCAATTCTTCAAATATCATTACACTAAGGTCGTCCAAAGCATCGATCTGCGGCAAAAACATATTTATAGTGATTTGGGTTGTCCAATGTTCGCAAAATCGGCCGATCTAACAGCCCGGTTAGATCGGAATCAGCCGATTTCGGTTTTGGGTGTTTTTGATGATTAACCGGTGTTCTAAACTTTAAATAGAATATTAATTCAAATTCATATTAGATATATTAGAATAGTTTACTTGTTAGATTTGACGATTACGTTTGATCTCAATCATGGTTCAAATCTTGCCTTTAATATTAGGCGCTAACATTTACTATTGACACCAAATTATATGACTTAATTTTTTCTTCATTTTTTTTTTTAAAAAAAAGAGTTCGTCAAGTTGATTTTTTTAACATCGTTTTAATATTTTTATATTATGGTAAAGATTAAAAATTGGTTTGATCATTAATAGTCACGTTTATTTTTTTCCATCTTTTATGAAAATTTTAAAAAAACCTCTAAGTACATATCGATTCGCTAAAATCCATTTTTTTCATTAATTTTTAGCTTCATTTGAGTGTCGTTTTAATCATTCTTTATATGTTTTTCTTATTTTAGTATCTTGTTTATTTTTTTCAACACTTTTTTGACTAATCGGGACTTGTCTAGTTAAAACGGTTGAATCGACCAGTTTACCGGTTAGGCCAGTTAAACGACTTCCGGACCCGTATCCAGTTAACGGTTTCGCTTCGATTTTTGCAAACACTGGTTTCAACGCCCAAGTCTAGTCCAGGCGGAGGCGAGGCTTAGCGGACTCACCAAGGACCTTTTTTTGGGTAGGTACCACCAAATACTTTTCCAAAAATAATTGACTTTTCGTTCAGAAAAATAATTAATTTCTCATGCTCGGTAATGCCCATTTAAGTCATACACGTGCACATATAAAAAAACATACCCATAAAGGTGTGTGAGGAGAACTTTTTCTAGTACCCACGATTGATAGGGGCAGCCTACACGTATTATCCTTAGATAAAGTTAAGGTGCTTCCACTCAAAAAGGATCCTTTTCTCTTTTTTTTTGGAGTCAATCTCAAGGTATATTTTGATCCGGAAACGAGCATGGAAATTCCGAAATGGTCCTTCTTGAGATAAATAATTAAAAAGAAAAAAGAAGATTTATTAAAATGCACTTAAAACACTAACTATTTAATATCTTTTCATATGTTTTGATTTAATTTAAAATATGCCATCAGAATATACGTGATTGAAGAGTTGAAATTAGGCCCGGCAATGGGTTAGGAACCGACCTATCCCTATTGACCCGGCCCTAAAAGACTAGGGCCTTGACCACATGATGTGGCTCGAGGGTAGGGCCAGCTAAGTTCATCCTAGACCGACCTGGCCCTTCTTTTACTATATTTTTTCTTTTATTTACTAGTTGTATGTGGCCCGTCGTCCGCAGCCCGGTTTGGGGCAAGGACTCTTCCACTAAGTTAGGGTTGGGCCGGGCTTAGGTCGGCCCTATATGGACAAGGGTTGCGCTAAGGCCAAAGCTGGCCTGGTCTGGTCCATTTCAACCCTAGTTGAAGGTCGATTTCAACCCTAGTTGAAATAGTTGAAAATAATTAAAATATTAAATAATTGATATGTTAGGCCTGGGTGGGGGTTGGCCTGGGCTAGCCTTGCCCTGCATGGACTGGGCCGAATAGCCATGGACCAAGGCCGTGGTTACTAGATTGGAAGAAAACAAAAAAGAAATAATAAAGAAAGCATACGGTGGTGCTAGGCTAGCTCTGTTGTGACCCTGGCCTAGTTGGGCGCAGGCCCGCCCACGGTGGTCGCCATGGACTGTGAGGCCGCTTCCTAGCCCAGCCGTTGGCCTGCATTTTCTGAGTTCGATTACAATCTTTAAGCCATTGGGACTCTCGTATTTAAAGATGGTTCGAACGGTCCAGATGATCCAACGCTTAGCGTTAAAACCAATCTACAGCGTCTACAGAAGTTTTTTCGTGCATAATTAAAGATTATTAAATTTCATCCAGCAAAAATCAATATTACTGAATATCCCTCATTATTAATATGAATGCATATTTTAAAATGCGATAAAAATATTAAACAAAAGAACTTGGTCAAAAGTTTGACAAAGAAAACGACATCCTTTCCCCATACTCGTCATCATCGATTGTTATACAGAAATAGGACAAGATCCACCGCCCATCTCCACTCATTTTGCAAAGAAAAATTACAGAAGCGCCAAGGAAAAGGGAAGGCAAATAGTTGGAACTCATAAAGAGATTGCATAAAAGATAAAGGATAAATATAAACTACTACGATTTTTTATTTTTTATCTTTTTTAAAAAAGTTTATCAAAATACTCGTTAGAGATTAAGTATTTAACATGTTGCTCATTATTCAAGACTTTATTTGTGGATATTTTGAAATTAAATCAAAAGACATTGTTGAAGTGATAAATTGTCCGTCTCTCGAAGATAATTTGATAAATTTTTTTTTTCTAAAAAAAATTGAGAGAGAAAAATGACAGATGATGTGGGTCCACTCATCCTGGCTAAGTCTTGACTCATTTGAGATCGAGTAGGAGGTCTACTTAACCTGGACCCAACCAGGTACATTTTCCTGCCCAACTTGACATGGTACGTATATAATCCTAATCCTTACGACCTAGGATTGACCAACCCATGGCTCAACCTAGCCCATGTACATGTCTCAAATAGGAGAGGCAACGGGTCAGGTGGGTATTGTAGGACCTATGCCTGATCCAAAAAAATGACATGGGACTCGAACCTGGACCCGGATTCAACCCAAAAATTAAAATATCTATGTATTTAACTATATTAAAATATATTGGGACCTAAAAAATAGTATCGAATCCAGACCCCCAAATAGTATTTGGGTCCAAGATTTGGACCCAAACCCGACCTGCCGAGTCCAATTTTTAGACACATACTCAAATTTAGATCGGGTCTACCCATCGGGTCCGAGGTTGGGTCCAGGTCCATTGTCACCCACCTAGCCTAAGAGACCTCCTATTACACTAAAAAATAAAAATAAATGAATAAACAAACGGGCAAACTTCTATGTTTCTTCTACAGCATAAAAGTTCTATCCTCCCCCTTATCCAACCGTCCATTCTGAATGGAGGGTTAAGATTGCCCCAATCACAATGTCACCTCTCTATACAATTTTATTTTTAATTTTTTTTTATCAACTATCTTAACCCCAAATTTTGGACGTCCCTTCCTCTATTAAACTCGCACTAGCAAAAAATATAAAAAAAATATTTTCAATAAAATAAAATGACCAAAATATCGTTGAAAGTTTCAAGGGGTATTTTGGTCATTAAATTCCATCAAAAAATTATTTTTAATATTTTTTATAGGTGCGCCCCAATGAGAAGATGGCGAGTACAAATTTTCATATTCATACAATTTGTATAAAAAAAAAAAAACTAAAAATAAAATACTTTGAGACTCGGATTGAAAATCAAACGGTGAATGATTCTCTTGATCAAAATCAGACGGCTGGATGGTAGGAGGAAGATAGAACTTCTATACGTACCAAAGGGGGAGTATAGAAACTTTTCCCTAAACAATAAATGTATTTTTTTTTTTTTTTTAAAAAGAGAGGGACCTGAAGCATGAGTGATACTTAAAGAAAGTCATGATAGAGTATCGACCATGCTACAATCTCTCACCAAAGAAATCCCCGTGATACACTCACTTGCCAACTCACTCCATAATTATCCACCACACGAGAGGAGAGAGAAAGGAGAGGAGGAGAGAGACTAAAATCCCAAGTACCTTAGCATTAAAATGGAATCGATCAACCCCTTTCCAATTATCCAAGTCATAAGCTGTGTAGTGTTTGCAACAAGCTGCAACTTTGAGCCTGTTTGGATCCCCATCATCACTCGATTGCAATCCCTTCACATAACCCACTGCGTATTTGCTAGTGAGAAGTGGGTCTTCTCCTGCTGTTTCTTGCCCTCTTCCCCATCTTGGGTCCCTAAAAATGTTTATATTTGGGCTCCAAAATGTGAGCCCTGCCAGACCCACATTGTACATTGCTCGAGCTTCCGTTGAGACCACCTGAAATCGATTCGATTCGATTTATTCGGATTCCAAATAACTTATTTTCAATTTTATTTTCCATGAATGTGAGAGGAGTGAGTGTGAAGTCTGGTGGATAAATGTAGCTTAAGGGCTATGTTTTCTTCAAATCAGTTGGTGAATTGGAGTTGGGTTTTAAGTTGGTAATGGAGATAACTGCAAATGTCTCTCTCTTTAGATTTGTTTTGGAATTTAAAGTTTCAGAAAAAGTACAATATATGTAATTTAGGCAGAGTATTATTTTACAAACCCATTGGATTTGGAGAGAGAGAGAGAGAGAGACTCAAATCAAATCTTGTTGAGAAGAAGAGTCAAATCAAATTTATTTTCGAAAACAGAGGCAGAGGCTCTCAAATCAAATTTATTGATTTAAACACAGACAAACACAGGAGAGAGAGAGAGAGAGGTTACAGTTCAAACTCATTGATGATAACGTCCATTACCAATGAGTAATCTGAAAACCCAACTGAAAGATTCTAAAAACAAGCCTATTAGTGTGACCAACAAAATAATTAGAGAGAGAAACAAATAATGCTTTTGCTTCTAAAAGAAACAACGCAAATCTCGCACAAACTGAACAAGCACTAAACCACCACGGAATCGGATATCTACGTGAAAAAGTAAAAGAAACTCTCCATGAAAAAGTCAAAACAGAAAAACAAAAGAAAAGGAAAACAAAAAAAATGCAAAACAGAAAGTGGATCTTCAAAAAAATATGCCAAAGACTCTTAGAGAGAGAGAATGGAGATAGGGAGAGAAACCTGTCTCCAACTCAAAAGCTGAAGAGAGAGAAACCAGTTCTAACAGAGAGATAGAGAGAGAGAGGGTTTAGAGAGAGAAAACCTGCCTTTCCAATGGCCTCCCAGAGGGAAGAATTGAATGAAGCAACAGAATGAATAACCTGAGGAAAACTTGTGGCACCAGGAACAAGCCCAGAGAAGTGGGTTCCAGGCCCAACATAGGAGACACCATGAAGGGCCTCAGACCACCACTCATAAGCAGGGATACCAAGCCTGCTCACCCCAACTCCTTTGTTAACCAAAAACCCAATTTTCTCACTCAATGTGAGCCTCTGAACCAGGTCCTGGACCCTCTCACTGAGCCCAAGTGAGCCATTGCAGAACCCATATGAGCCAACAGACGGGTCCTTTGATGTGTCACAAGCAAAAACAGGGGATTGGGCAAAGGCCCCATGAAAAGAAGCAATGCTCACAAAAACCCATGGCAAAACGAGCAGGGCTTTCTTATCAGTGAGGGCCATGTGTGAGAGTGGGTGATTTTCTTGGCTTGCTACTGGGCGGCCATTTTGAGAAACTGTTAGGCTTTTAGAGAGAGTGCGTATGTGAGTGAGTGTATTTGCAAATGGGGAAATGTAGATGAATTATATAAGAAGCTGGTGGAGATGTATACATAAAATCTTGTAATGACATGGGCATCCACTAATTTTTATTTTTTCCTTTTTATTGCCTTTTTTTTTTGGCTTTTTTTTCTTCTATGAGCTGGTCTTTGGGGATGAGATGGTCACATGAAAGATGACAATGTCTTGGGCGTCCTTATCCATTTGCTAATGTTAGAGAATATCACTTTTATGTTCCATAATGTCCTTAGATATTTGGAAAATGTTTATATTAGGTTGTAATCTTATATTATACAATTTATTTGGACACAAGGTTTTTAAGTATTTATATATCTTCCGTAGTTGGAATTTTCAATTCAAGCGTTAGGGTTGAGCATGAATGTTCGAGTTGTCATAAAGTTTCGAACATTAGAACTACATCTTCTGGCAAAATTTAGAAGTATGTTGTACTCTTATAGTATAATGTGGGCACCTTATACAAAGCTCACCCTATATATTTTGGATTTTTAAAAGTTGTGTGTTTTTTTTTTTTATATCATTTATTTCCTCATTTTGATAGTTTGATATTTGACCAAATTTGGAATCCATTGGCCTCAAATCAAGTGTCTTGGCTGCGTATAATCAAAAGTCATAACCCCAACCAAGATTTAGTTTTGAGAAGAACATTCAAATGAATATCTAAATTGCAATCCATGTGACATTAAACTGAATATCTAGAACTGCAATCGATACAAATAGAGGCGGTATTTTATGATAGTAATAATATGTTGTGATGATATGGACATTGGTGATATTGATTATATTGATATCGATGTCGACCTTGGTGAGAGTTGCCTAACATCTCATATATAGTGTTTTGATCTAAGATCATAATTGTTTCTTGTTTAAGCAATAGCATATTATTATATAAAGATAAACCTATGAGTTTCGAGTGAATGGATACTTTGAGATAAAACGAGAAAAAATGACCCTACTTGGGGTCTGACTTGGGGTGAGTTCGAATTCCAATCGAGGATAAATTTTCATAAGATATATTGTGAAACACCAGGAGTCCCAAGAAATTCTAAGGTTTTTTCACCCATTATCACCGGGCTCCCTATGTGATTCAATTCGAGCAAATCCCAACCCCCAAGTCAGAGAGGCAAGTTTTCAATCACTACAACATATCATACACTCTAAAGAATGGCTTTTATTTATGGGATTGTATACTATTAAGGCATTTATTTTTTGTATAAGGGGATAACAATTACTTTTCGTAATTGAATGTGAGTGAAATCCAATAGATAAAAGTGTGTAAAGACATTATTTTTTACTGTGTCCAACCAATAGCATAGCCTCAATCACCCCATTTAAAATCTAACGGTCAATGATAATTGTAACTTCCTCGTATCAAAATAAATGGTCTCATTATATACATTTTTTTTATAATTTCGTAGATTGCAATAATATGGAGCCATAACCCCAAAAATATTTAAAATCAATGGCATTTGCCTTCCAAGGATTTCAGAATGGGCAGTTAATGCAAGGACTTCAAGGGAAATTTCAAATCTAAGGGGACAAATTGGCCATCAAATTTGAACAATGAACGGCCAGATTTTGTTTTATTCAGCCCGTGATAAGTATGGAAAGGACAAAGGCTTGGCGGTAGGCATTTAATGACCCTGAAACCCAGAAATTCGAAATACTACCTGCATTGAGGAGAGAGAAGGAGGAGAGAGAAAGGGGTTGGTTTTTATTAATAATAATAAGTGGGTAGAAACTACGTAAATGCACCAGTTATCAAAGGGACATCAAAAGGGGATGTCGTTTTGATTATTTTAGCAAAGCTTAAATAGCTCTTTGAAGTTATAAATTTTTACCATGCGCTTTTAGAAAGATATGACTTTACCACCACCTAGTCACTCTCTCTAAAAAGACTCTCTCTCTCTCTAGAAGGATTTATATTTCAAACGTGTTTCCAGAAAAAAGTCAGTAACCCCCACCCACTCTCTCTCTCTCTAAGAAACAAAAATATCTCTCTCACTTGAATGTGCTCTCTCTAAAAGGGGAAAAGTTTATATAGAGCTGAGGCTCTAAACAATCAAATAAGAGCCTATATCAAAAATTTCACTAGATGAGGTTGTTTTGATGTCTAAATATTATCAAATTTATCATCTCGACATCATGATGCATGAACATGAGAAAAAAATAGATTTCAAGTTCTGAAAACAGTGTATTTTGAAATGCATTTTTGGATCGTCAAATTTCAAGATTTTCAAGTTTTCATAGATATTTCGATCTACACTATTTTTGTAGCTTTAAACTTTATAAATAAATATGAAAAATATATTTTAAGCCTATCACGAAGATTTTAAGTATTGAAACTACATTTCTTGGTAGTATTTGAAGGTAGGCTCTAATTTGATTGTTTAGAGCTTAGGCTCTACACAAACGGCATCCCTCTAAACAACACACGTGCATATGCACGCCTTGAAAAAATAAGAAAAATCCTAAACGTGACCTATGCAAATCCTTGCTTTATACAACTAGGCCCGTGAATGCATTTGAGTGTGTTGCTTGAAATAAAGGCATCGTCAATACTATCTCTCTCTAAAGAGAACGCTCGAAATAAATACAAGACTCATGACAAATACGTACTACCACTTGGTAATTAATAGTCACTTATTAGCACTTAATTAGCCACTTTATTGAGGTATCCCCTATAGAGAGAGAGTTGATTGTTGCAATTTACAGGCTCATTCTCATGCCTATCAAGGAGTTATAGGCCAAATGGTTCCCAAATGGCTTATTGCAATTTGGAATTGGAGAATTGGAGAATTTTTCATGTATTTTTTATGGATGTTTGAAATGTTGGCTCTCAATATATAATGAGATCGTTTATTTTTTATATAAAATAGTCACAATTACTTACAACTATCTCATGCGAAATTTGATAGCTTGGATATTATATAATGAGATCATTTACCTTTAATACAAGGTAGTCACAATTACTTACAACTATCTTATGTGAAATTTGATAGTTGGGATATGTCATAGAGTTCGAATTTTTTTTTTTTTTAAGTTTGAACTTAGTCAATGCAATAATTGGACCCACTCAATTTCTATCCAATGGTCAAGATTAATGTGACCACTTTGTATTAATGGTAAATGGTCTCATTTTATATTTATACTTTATGTTTTTTTCCATTTTTGGCAAAGATTGAAAAATATTTTGACTAGATACTTATTTTGTCTTTTCTTTTTTTGAGAAATTTGAAAAATAACCTTAGTCACAAACTCATTTTTTAAAATCTATTTTTAGCTATTTTTTAACCACAATTTTACTTTTAATATATTTTCCTTTTTCTTTTCTTTTCTTTTGTTTAACCTTTTTAATAGTTTTCAAGTGCTATACTTGGGCTAAGTTACTCTCAGGGCGAGTGCTTGGCCGAGTCGATTTTTTTTAACATTGTTTCCAATCCTATAGAGAGAGTGTGTGTTAGGGCATTTGCGTGTGTTTTGATTGTTGCAATTGAGAAGGTTTGGCAGATCGCTTAGTCCCGTTCATCTTCGGCGCAAGAGCGCTCGATCAGTGAGCTAAATGATTTGTCTTAAAGGAATCAGGTTTTTGATCTTCAACGAGAAAGACTTCCGCAGATCAAATGGATCTTAATGCCTCATACTAATTTTGAAAGACGGGGGCCCTTTCTCTTATATTTTCCACACTCTTGAAGTTTTTAGAGAGAGAGAAAGCCTATCCATTTAGTATAATAAGCCAAGTTTTGAGCACGAGCTCGAAATGATAGAGCCAACACGAGGTGAGTGCAGGCCGTAAACGCACTGAGGCTTGAAAGTGAGGAAAACCCCCAAACACAAACAAAAAAGAAGACATTGGTACTCTGCTTCCTTTCTCTCTCTACCCTTACCTCACGTGAACAAATAGATGCTCTCTCTCTCTCTCCTGTCAGGCCGAATAGGCTCGCTCGGGCCGCAGCCGGACCGGCTGGGTCGTTGGCTCGGTGACGGTGCTAACTGCGAATCTAATGAAACGAAGTATTTGCCTTGCATTAAATTATCTTCATAAGAGTATGTAATATTTTCTTGCTCAAGTAAAGTCCAGGTTTTTATATTGATTTCAAAACATTAAATACAATTTCTCCTATCTAAAAACCCGTTCATTAACTTAATGAAATAGCCGGTAACATTCAGAAAAAAAAAAAATGTCGTTAAAAACATGGATTGATATATGATCTAGCTGGTTAATGGTTCTTCAACCGATCCGAATATTATCTTAACATTAGTTTTATATTTTAAAATAATTAAAATTAGAATATTAAAAAAAAAATTGTGTAAGAATATTCGGCTGATCTGAATTGCCTGTTAGGAATCCTTTGCCCCTCATCTTCTAATTAATAGGTAGCCAATTCTCAAATTTTCAAATTCTTCAACCGATTAGGAGATCATCTTTTATATTTTAAAATAAGATATTAAAATAGTAAATTGCGTGAGAATATTCGGCTGAATTGCCTAGTAGGAATCATTGGGGAAGATTTTATTTTGCCTCATCTTCTTATTATAGGAAGCACGATTTATATGGTTGGACTCACATTTTAATGCCAATTTTCAGATTTTCAAATCATCATCATAATTAGAGGTTTTTTCCAATTATTTGGGGTCGGCTAAATTCAAATTTTTAAATATTAATACAGGAACATTTCATCATAAAATGCCAAACTAAACAAAATTAGAGTTGATTCGGTCGAATTGGCTAAATTTTTGCCAAATTTGAGTGGGATAATGTCCCCAATTCATTCAATATCACATATGCTAATCTCAAAGTACAGCACACAAAAAAAAAAAAAAAAACAAGGGTGAGATTTGTATAGAGCCAAGGTTCTAAACAATCAAAGTAAAGCGCACATACAAATGGTGTAGAGAAATGTAGTTTTAATATTGGAAAACTTTGTGATAACCTTAAAATATATTTTTATCTTTAATTATAAAATTTAAAGCTTTTAAAACTAGCAAAAGTAGAGCAGATGTATGAAACTTGAAAATATTGAAAAATAACGGTAAAAAAGTGCATTACAAGATACACTATTTTCAAAACTTGAAATATTATTTTTTTTTTTCCCATGTTCATGCATCTTGACGTCGAGATGATCAATTTGAGGATGTTTGGGCATCAAGACAACCTCTTCTAGTGAAATTTTTGAGGTAGGCTTTAATTTGATCGTTTAGAGCCTCGGCTCTATGTAAACTTTTTCCAAAAACACAATAGCTAAAATCCCACAAAATTTCGCCTAAATATAAAGATGGTAAACCATAGGGAGTCATTCGAACCGACTAGATGAGCCGAGCCGAGCCGGTCTGGGGCCACACGAGTCCCAAGACGATGACTGCCCTAAATTAGTGATTAGGTTTGCCGTGATTCGTTGGCAAGCAGGCTAAAGAACTGAATCAGTCATTGGGCACACATGTGACCACTCGGGCCTCAATCCATTGGTCACTCACGGGCTGCATTTGTCACCCATTTTTTCCCGCCAAAAAGAAGGCCTCAACCCACACTTCCTTGCGCTGATTAGATGGCAATGGGCCCCACGCCCTGGCCTAAACAGCTTGGGCTCGGGACTTAAAATTTGATCGGGTCCCGTCCTGGGCCAAGCCCAGCTCAAACAGGATCTAGGGGTTGCCTTGCTTGGACAATTTTTTTAGGAGTATTAAAAGAAATTAGGTGCAGCCTGGCTAGGACCATAGTAGGGTTGGACACTATGGTACCGGCCTAAGCTCGAGGCAGCCTCGGATGGGCCTACCCTAGGCCCAGCCTATTGCCACCCAAACTAATTATCAACGTGATCTGGTTTTGGTCCTGCAATATGGACATGCCAGAGGAGTCTTAGTCTTAAGTCCAACCTGAACGTCCCCAGTTTGGTTGGATGTGGGTCGGGATGTCTCAACCCGACCTAAGACACCTACCCCACTTAGACATAGCACAAATCAAAGCTAAGCATGTCAGGTCTAACTTGGACTATGCCAAGTTGGGTCCTGGCCAAGGGTGGTCGATCAAGCTTAGACCTGACCTGACTTGTTTACAGTCCCACCTAGAGGTGTTAACATCTAGGTTTGGGCTAGTCTTAGCCCTAGATTGAGCCCGTCCTGATACAATGCCAAGTAGCAAGGACTTGGATGGGGCCAATCTGAAGCGAATGATATCGAGGCTCGTTCCAAGTCAAACATAAAAACACGAAGTCAGGCTAGTGTTGGCTCGAGCCCAAACGGAAATATTTCAGCTTGCTTGCCCTGGTCAGTTGGTCTTATTCTATGGCACAAATTCGATCGGAACTAGGCCACAGCATGAAGCCCAAGGGTCAGCCCAGGGCCACTAGCGACCCTAACCCTATTGCTTCCCTTCACAAGTAGGAAATCAAAATCAAATAGGAGAGAATAAAATTAAAGCATAGAAATAAAGTGAGGGGCCCGTCAAAATAAAATAGGAGAGAATAAAATTAAAGAATAGAAATAAAGTGAGAGCCCTCCTAGAACCCCAATGCAACAACCCTAATCATGCAAATTCATCATTTTATTCTTCATGCAATAAAAATCTACCCACACCTAGGGTCCCCCATTGAAATTTCAAATGATTTTTGCCTAGCCATAAAGCATTAAGAATGTATGTTGGTGGCTTGAAAGCAACCCCTTTGTCGTTGCACGCTTCGGGTTTTTCCCAAGGAAAGGAATTGAATCATATTATCTTGTTCTTGAATCCATGAAATTGACCTAGGTCCCATGTGTGGGGACTAAAAGAGGACTCTTAAGGCCATCTTCATGCCTCGAGATAAAATGTCTTGATTCCCTAATGATAAGAGGGACCACGTCGTGTAGTAACGGGCACGCAGCTGGACGATGGTTGTCGCGATCAGCTGGATGCGCGTAGGCGGCAAGTGGCCGGACCGGCGCTCTTTAGGTTGCACCTCTTATCTGCCTTCCTTTGCCATTGAAATGGACATGCTGAAAATTAGGGTTTTGGACATGCTCATGTGGTGCTCAAATCCGTGTGGCTTAAAAATACTCGAGGTGACTTCAAACTCGAAATTGCTCTATCCAGAAAAATAGTCAGGCCAAGACAATTCGACTCGGCCCAATCTTGGGTTTGGACTCTGGGTTGGGTTCGAGGTTTTTTGGACCTTGTCTGATGGATCATGGAGCACACTAGTGTCATTTAATGTTTTATATGGATGATGTCACACGTTATGTGGATGATGTCACATTTTTTTTAATAACAAAAAAATACTATTATTAAAAAGATAAAATTCTATTACAAAACAAAAGTATATAAATGTCCAGAATTAATTGAATACAATTATAAAAATGCACTATAATGTAAGCACTAAGCACCCTAACATAACCCATATACATGTGTGTGTCCAACTAGTACCTAGTTGGATTGAGGTCGGCCAATGCCCGATCCGACCGCACCCATTGGGATCGAGGGAAAGGCAATTGAGATCCAAAAACTCCTCGAATCTCCAAGTTTTTTTTATTTTTATTTTATTTATTTATTTATTGTTAATCATAGCCCAATCTGATTTAAGAATCTCCCAATTCAAACCAAACAAATCAGAATTAGACACTTGGCGAGTCCATCACCATTCTAATTTTAAAACACCATGTCATTTATGTTTTGTGAACACTAAAGTGTATCTGTCTTTTTCTTCTCGTAATTCACTAGGTTTCTTTGAAATAAAGAAAAAAAAAACATGTTTTTTAAATTTAAATTTTGCGACTTGTTTTAGGATTCCACATGGTGAATTGAAGCCGGTGGGTAGTAGGCTGTCTAAATAATTGATTCTCTATTTTCTTTTGTCGCTGACTTCTACGATCAAACGCGCAAAGGATGTGGTGGTCATTTTCATAGACTAAGACATGGCTTTAGAGGCATAACTAATCTGCTGGTGGTTAATGATCTTATATTATTTAGGAAAACGACTGGTCCACGGCTTGTCATTGCCGCGACTCAAATATTGTTATGTCATAAGTAAAACTAACAAATTAATCATTTCGACTTCGAAAATTGTGGATTTGAAAGTGAATTTTTTTTAAAACTATAAAAACTAAATATCTTGTAACATATTATTTGGACTATCTATTTTCAAGTGCTTACGGATCTCCCTATATCAACACCAGTTATGGAGCTTCAAATTTTATAATCACAGGCGAAATGGATTTTTAGACCAATTGCAAACGTTTATTGATCAAAACAGTTTTAAGTGAAGTTTACTTCTGATTTTGAAGCCTCATTAAAAGGTAAAGCTACACAGCGTTACCCTAACCACAACCATATATTTATATATTTCTTTAAAGTTTCTATAGATCTTTAAATTATGTTCCCATTGAATGTTGGGTTTCTTCAAAGTTAAGGAAAACCATGCACCTTTTGTGGTGCGTTCTACTCATAAAAGAGCTAAGGTGATGTTTGGTAGATTAAAGAAAACCACTTTTATCTTGCATATGAATATCTCAAGAATTAATTTCCTATAGTAATCAAAAAGCAAGCAACATTCCAAGATGCATGTGAGTGGGAACCATTTACTCATTTGGAAGTTAGCTCATATGAATTTGATAAGAATTAATGGTGCACCAAACTTAGGGCACCTTGTCAAAGATTTTGACCACAAGGTAATGAGAAAAATAAAGGAAAGGCATACTTTTTTCTTCCTTTCTTTATTTTGTTAGGTAAGCCAGAGCTAGGTAAAACCTAACTACAAAGAGAACTTCTTTATTGGGTCTGCGTAAAAATCTCCACCCATATATTTTTGCAAACTTACACATTTCTTATCCTTATTTCCTAGGGCATCTCACCCCTAATCAGGGGTATTTTTGTTTGTCCTCAATAATGCAAAACTACCCACTTGAGGAGGGGTAGTTTATACGGGCAAACTCATCTATTATGTTGGAATATTAAAGGCATGTGTCCTATACCGACTATCCCCATTCATTGAGGTAACAAGTACTCAATAAATAACCTAATTAAAAAAATACAATTTTAACACGATAAAACTTACAAATTGATCATCTCAACCATAATAATCAAAGATCTTGATAAAGTTAGATTTAAGCTCTAAAAAAGGTCTTTCTTGAAACACAGTTTTTTTGCCAATCATATCAAGAGTTCATATATAGAGGTTAATATCATTTTTGAATCTTCAAATTCTATAACCATTAAAATAAATTCAAAGGCAAGGGTTTCTATTGCCAAGACTGCATTTCCTAGTGGGGTTTGAGGAGCAGCTTTTACAAAATAATGTAAAACCTCGGCCCTACCAAACTACCCTTTTATTATAGAGGTAACAAACAAGTACCCAACTAGGGTATCCAAAAGTTAAAGGAATAAGTTAAGGGATTGTCTACAACTATTTATTTTTTATAGGTCACAATCATTCTTGTTTCTTAAAATATGTGGTTGTACAAGTGTCATTGAATAAATACAAAGTTTCAAAAAAAAAATCAATAACTTACAGGCAAACAACTAATACATGTATTTTTTTTGTTGCTAGTTTTGATATGCATGCCCAATTCTGGCATGAGGAGGTCTATTAGAGCTAAAATCGAGAATTTTATCTAATTCATGGATACTTTTCGATCATCACTTACAGTAAAAAAAACAAGATCATCACTCAATTCTAATCAGCCACGGATCTTTCAACAAATCTTTTTTACTCAAGTCTTTCGCCTTGGAGTAAAGAATCAAACTTGATTTTTAAAGAGTGTGGTTTGTATAATCCTCCTTGTAGAATTAAGAAGTAACGTCGTAGTATTTCACACTATTTATATTAGTTGGACGGTATAGATTTGATACGTCTTTTAAGATTATAAAAAAATGACACTTGTTTAAAATAATGTTAAATCTACATCTTTCATTTAAAATGGACGGTGTGAATTACTTCCGTAAGTAAGGTGGGAAGACTTTTTCTTTCTTCAAACAGATTGACAATACCTATGCATTTATATGATTTTTGTGGTTATATATAACGAAAACAATGCTTAAAAACTCAGATCAATTGGGTGAACTAGTTAGTTACGATGCGAGCTGTGATTCTCTCACATGATACGGGGAGTTTTAAAATATTTTTTATATTTTAAAAATATAAAATAATATAAAATATTTTAAAAATATAAAATAATATAAATTTGGTGGGAAGTAAGCCATTTAGCTTGTCCAAATTACCATGTTCGATGACATACTAGCCCAATTTTCTAAAAGAACTGGGCAAATACCTCTAAATCAAACCCACTCTCAAATCCAGTAAGGAACCAAGTCGGCCCCCCAACAATCCCTATCCGAATCGGTGATTCACTGATGTGCGAGTTTTAAATCACTAACGAAAAATGAAGTGAAATATAGAAAAATATAGGGGAGAAAAGTTAATTATTATAGCGATTTCCATTGCTAATCAAAATAAAGAAAGAGCACCATACAAACAGACCCATAGAATCGACGATGGGGACTTTGTGCACTTTCGGCATCAAAGAATCACCAAATCCACGTACGCATGTGATCAGGTAAATACGGTACCTTAAGGAAATTAATTTGTACGAAAGTTGGACACAACCTTATTATTATGGGTGACGTCTGTATAGAGCCGAGGCTCTAAACAATCAAAGTAAAGCCCACCTTCAAATAGCGTTAGGAAATGCGGTTTCAATATTCAATAATGGAAATCTTTGTGATACTTTTTTATTTTCAATTATAAAATTTTAAGTTTAAAAAATAGTGTAGATCGAGTAGATCTATGAAACCTTGAAAATCTTGAAAACTGACGGTCCAAAAATACGAAACAAGAAGCATGATTTCCAAAACTTGAAATCTATTTTTTTTCCTCATTTCCATGCATCTTGATGACTAGATGATCAATTTGAAGATATCTGGGCATCAAAACAATCTCTTTTAGTGAAATTTTTGAGGTAGGCTCTAATTTGATTGTTTAGAGCCTTGGCTCTATATAAACTTTTTCCTTATTGGATAACTTAGATTTTCCATAGTTTGAATTTTTATTTGAAAAATGCCAATTTAGACGGGAATGGGTGGATCTGGATCAAGTATCAATGGGATCTATCCAGTTTCGTATTGGAACTAGGAGTCGACTCGGTCCCCACAGAACAAAAGGTGCAATTATTTTTGTTAATATTTTTCTAAATGTTTAATTTTCCAATTCATTTTTAGTGTTTAGCGCAAGGAAATGGGGTGGAGTTGGCAGGCCACTCCAGCGCAGGGGCATCGGAATGTGTGGGCGGAGTTGGCGGGCAGTTCCAATGAGGTAGACTTGATGGCCGGCTCCAACGCAGGGGAATGGGGCAGAGTAGGTTTTTTAATAGAATTGGCCGGTTCCCACATTTATTTTTGCTTTTGTTAAATTTTTCAAATTTTTATTTTATTAATTTATTATTTTTTTTGTTTTATTGGCCAATTTTCTCAACGTTTGACAATCCAGATTAGCTATTGACCAATTCGAACTAGTTTACCGGATGGCCTGTTCACCTGATCCATCCGAGTTTTTTAAAACAGGTTCAAACAATGTTTAGAAAATGGAGACTTGGCTTGGGACTCACTTGAGTAGGTTCAAGTCGTTGCCCTAGAATGTCTGGAGGCAAAACCTTTGGACTCACCCTAGTCCCCCCCAACCTGCTCTTTGTTAAAATATCACTCGTCCGACTCAGACATTGTCCAAGTTGGACAGGGTGACTGGGGCTGAAGACTCAGATGATGGTGAGTCCCAGCCCTAGTCTGTGTTTTCAAACATTGATTTCGAACAATGAATTTCAATCCGATAGATAATTTGGATGAGAATGATATCAATAAACAGAAGGATATCTTTCCTTTTCCATCCTCTGGCTATATTCCACTAACAATTAACCAAATTTGGTTCATTTGTAAGGCTTAGGCTCAACTTGTCGGAAATTTAGTGAAATTGGTCACTTTCCATCTAATTTTGGACTTTATGGACAAAAAGTCTGACAAAAAATTTGCAAGCTTTGTCTTGATCAGCACCAAATATGGTTGAAATTCAGTGAAAATTGAAATGCCTCAATTTTGTCAAGCTCTTTTAATGTGGGTTTCTAAGGACCAAGCAATTTCACAACATCCATTGATTTATTCATATCCTCTAGCTTGTACATGTCAAGAGATGTTATCCACAGTTGTTCCTTGCATTGAAGGGCATATGTCCTTATAAAGAAGAAAGAATAAATGGTCCTGTACAGCAACCAACCACTCTTCTTACTCATATTTAGACTTATATGGATAGTGCCTCAAGCTGTAAATGATCCATGTGCTTGACTTAGAGGCCCTACAAGTGCCATGTATTCAACTTTCATGGTTGTTGTGAGCTGTAATTGAAGAACATGCTATCCGTTGCACACCAGGATCAATGTCTCAAGAATCAAAAATAAAAAGTCAATATGTGGACCTACAGATGTGAATCTAAGAAAATTGTCTAATTAGTCTCTTGGGGAAAGCTATCTCAATTGCATTAGTGCTTCAAATATCAAACTAAGGCTCTAGGCTGCCACGGGTCCATCTCCATTTTACCGACACCGGCGATTCCCAAGTCAGATCGAACTATAGTTAACAAATCTTTCTGAAAGTAAAGGGACGGGAGGTCGTTTTCATCCGTATCAATCGTGAAAGAAATAGCGCAGTCCAGACAAATTACAATGCAAGTTATGTGATCATTGCCGGCCATTTTGCTCTTTCTCTTCTCTGCCCAAGCAAGTGATTTTTGAATCATTGAATGCAATAGGGCCATGTCTTTGAGGTTCAAATCTATCAGGTCACTTGTACTAATTGGGGTGATCCTGTTGGATAAAATGCCACAATGAATTCCACTGCCCATAAAAATGATCAAGTAGGTAATTCAATTTTAATACAAGTATCCACTTTCCTCATTCTGGCAGTTGGCTTTAAATTTCTAGCGCGTATAGCATCCTCCTTCGGCAGTATACTGTACATTAACTCCTAGAGTCAAAAGACCTATACTGGAGGATTTTCTCTACATGAAGTTTTGAAGGGAAAGGTTTCTTTACTTCCTCTACAGAAGATCTATGCTTCCCTTACCATCCAGCTGTCCAATTTTGATCAAGACAGCCACTCACAATTTGTATCCAACATCTTAAAGCATTTTATTTTTAGTTTTTTTTTATACAAATTGAACCAATATGAAATTTGACACGTGCCATCTTCTCATTGGGTCGCACCTATAAAAAATATTAAAAATAACTTTTCGATAAAATATAATGACCAACATACCCTTTGAATCTTTCAGGGGTATTTTGGTCATTTTATTTTATTGGAAATATTTTTTTTATATTTTTCTCTAGTGAGAGTTTAATAGAGATTCGAGGTCTAAAATTTAGTGTCAAAATAGATATAGAAAAAAAAATTAAAATAAAATAGTGTAGAAATGTGACATTGTGATTGGGGCGGGGCAATCTTAGACCTCCATTCAAAATTGATGGTAGGATAATGGGAGGTATATAAGTTTTATGCTTAGGGGAAACATAAAAAGTTTGCTCATTTTTTAAAGGGAAAGATTTCTATGCTTCCCCCATAGTCTAGAAGAACTATCCTTCTCCTACCATCCAACCGTCAAATTTTGATCAAGAGAGCCACTCACCGTTTGATCTTAGATCCAACATCTCAAAGTATTTTATTTTCAGTTTTTCTTATACAAATTGTACGAATATGAAATTTGGTACGTGTCATCATCTCATTGGAGCGCACCTATGAACAATATTAAAAATAATTTTTGATAAAATAAAATAACCAAAATATTTTATATTTTTTGCTAGTGAGAATTTAATAGAGGATTGGACATCCAAAAATTGGTTTCAAAATAGTTTATAAAAAAAAAAAAAAATAGTGTAGAGACGTGTAATTGTGATTGGAGCAATCTTAGCCCTCCATTCAGAATGGACGGTCGGATAAGGGGAAGTATATAAGTTTTATACTGTAGGGAAAGCATAGAAAGCTTGCCCTTTTTGAAATCCGCTCTAAAATCACTAGAGTGATATTTAAAAGAAAAAAAAAAAATTTATTTGGAGTTCCAAACTTTCAATACATGTAGATTTGGGAATAACAATCTTCTCTCTCTAACTCTCTCTAGAGAGACTAAGGATGCTCTTAAATTGTTTCTTTCCTCTCTCTAGACATGGGATGTGTTTAAAATTGTTTCCTCTCTCTCGCTCTCCCTCTCTCACAAAGTCGTGCAGCTTATTGAAATCCCCCTTCACCAAGAACATGTGATTGGATGGACGCTTAGAAAGCATCCACAAACATTTTTTAAATAACCTAAATGGTGAGAAATTATAACTCAGCTCAGGAAACGTATTTGCTTTCTCTTGGGGGATATTACTATGATATAGGAAATTACACAATCGAACAAGTTAGTTTTAGTATAAGAAGGTCACAATCTTCTTTTTGTTAGATGTGAAACGTGGTGCTTGAAGGCATCTTAATGACAACATTCAAAGTCTAATAATTTTTCCTCGGATTTTGTGAGACACTTTTACGGCTTGAGTTCACATATGATGGTTTAAACTTTAAAGTGATTATGATTTTTTGTATTAGCCAAAAATGATTGCGACAATTCTTGCATCAAAGTCAATGGCCTCATAGTGTAAAATTCGCTAGAGTAGTAAATAATATTATAGCATGTGATGATTGCCCTCCTTCCATAAAATAAATATCTAAGGTGTCCTCTCTAGAGAGATACTAGTTCGAAGTAGATATTACCATCTTTAGAATAGAGATACTAGTTCGAAGTAGATATTACCATCTTTAGAATAGAGTGTTCATGCAGGGAATATTGGTAAAAATATACTTAATAAACATTGGAATACATAAAGACAGAAACAAACATGACATAGATGGCATGGAGCAAGCAATGGTAGTTGTTTTGCATCTTTATGTATGGAATCAACATTGAGAAATCATTATTTCAATAATTAGATGGCTAGGAATCTTGAGGTATTTCTTTTCTTTTGAGGTGAAATAAAAGGAAATATTTATTTTTTTGAACTTTAAAAGGAAATGTTTAACTATTGGCTACATTTAAGGCTGTAAATGGGCAGGGGACGACCCGACCCAACAAGGTCTAGAACTGGATGTAACTCAAACCATGTCATGTTAACTGATCAGATCGGGGAATCAATCCCTACCAATAAGCAGCCCTAGTTATGTTGCACAATAACAGTCTTATCTCCAAATAAAACTTTGACATATATTACAGAGTTTAGAAACTTCTCTTTGGTATTTTGGGCTCAGTCAATAGCACACCCCTAGCAAATCAATCTAACATTTCAGCAACCAAAGGTACTTGTGACATCCTCATTTTTTATGCAAACTTTTATTGCCATCCCTCTTGGAAAGCTAAGCAATACAACAACCAATTCCTCACTAGAGAATGACCGAAAGCGCAGTATATTTTCCTCCTCACCTATGTTATGCAACACATCATTATCATCAACCAAGCGTTATTTAAATTATTTGGGGTCGGTTACATGAATAATGTTCTTTCAGTAGATTCAAGATTCATCATAAGACGTGGCAAAGTTTTATCATGTTCTTTCAATAGGTTCAAGATTCATTATAAGATATGACAAAGTTTTACATTAGCTATTTACCTAATGCAACCCACCTCCTTTACCTGGATTTGGGATGAATTGAAAGTTAACGGTCGTCATCCTTATTAGACCACTATGCTATGCAACACATCCAATGTATAAAGCTTATACCCAACCGACATAACCTTCTCGGTCATCTCCAACATGGAGTATATCTCCTCCTTCACAGGGTGCATTCTATCTTGAACAAAATAACCCATGCAATGCATTGCTTGATTCTATAAGGCGTTGGCCCTCTGTCTTATTTTAAGCCCCTCTCTTTGCATCTTCCTGGCCTTTGAAAACCCAACCCAGTGTTCATTAGAGGCATACATATTTGAGAGGGGAGCATATAGTACCATACATGGTGAAACTTCAGGGCCGCAAGCCGCTGAAACGCCTCTTCACCCAAAGTAATGTTATCGTGAACTCTACAAGAGTGCGGCAACAAGATTTTCCAAACAATGTCATCAGGGCTCTACCGGCATGACAAATACCTGGAGCAGTGTTCGACCAACCCAACATGGCTACAAGTTCGTAGAACCTCTAAAACTGTGACCGTATCAGCCTTGAATCCTTTTCTCTGAATTAATCCCTCTCTCTGTTTCATCAAATGGTGATAGTGCCTCCTGCCATGCCCATACATAGCTAGACCTACTAAGAAAGTTTGTCTCATTCATTCTATCAAACAGACGATACGAACACACGATAAAGCCACATATCTATCAATTCATTTCAAATTGGAGCAAATCGATGGAAACCCAAATTAAAAACAATACTATGACCCTGTTTCCCTCAGTGGAGTGCCCCGAATTGAGCGCAAGAAGAGAGAACAAAAACCAATGTCGCATTGTATGGTTCCATATCTCTCAATCTCATCTCATTGAACAAGGGCAAGGACACATTAGGCCAGTCCCTTTATAAAGCCTAGCTATGAAACATTTCGCATGATGGTTTTGGAGTTTGGACACCTTTGCAGACATGTGCAAGAGGATGTTTTGCACAAATAAATGGGATTGAAACTCAGTTATTTTTGCCTGAGAATGGAGTTGTTTTCCAATTTGGAGGCCTAATGAGGGCAAGCTTTGAGTACAAATGTGTAGTTAGAGGCATCAGCGGTGGCACCCAAAAGCTGGATTTCCCTACACAGTTGAGTGCTCTTGAGAAGTGCATTGCTAGTGCCTGGTGGTGATTGGCCTTGTACTAGTGTTGAATTCAAAAAAGTTGGGTTTGAGAATTTGATGTGAAGTGAAGTTGGGTTTGAGAATTTGATGTGAAGTGAAGTTGGGTTTGATAATTTGATATGAAGGGAGATTTTCATAGGAGTTCATTAGCTTGGAAACAATAGGCTAGGCTCATATTTGATTTGATTTGGGATGTTTTGAGTTTTGGAGGTTGGAGTTGAATTTTGAGATCAGAGAGAGAGAGAGGAGGTAGATTGAAAAAGGAAGGTGTACCCATGTTTAGAGTGGCATTTTAGGAAATAGGATAAGTGTGATTGGTATTAGAGGTTGGAATTGAAAGGGGGGTGAAAGAGGGTGTGCAGAGTGAATAGAGAAGGTGGAAGACTCTGCATAGCTAAGAGAGAAGAAGTATATGTGTAGACACTAGAATAGTTAGAGAGAAACTGTAACAATCCTAAACTTACAAAAAAAAAAAAAAATATAATAATAATATTAATAGTGTTAACAGAAATAAATATAAAAAATAAATAAATAAAATAATAAGTATATATTAGTAATGATAATAATAATAATAATACTAATATACCGTTAAGATATTGTTGCTTTTATATTAACAATAAATAAACGATATTATTGTTAATGTACTTGAGGGTTCAATTCTACGTGGGTGGACCTTACGGCCACGACTTAAAGTTTTATAAGAACACCTCTTTAAGCAACACCTTGCATATGAGGTGTATCGTTTTTATTAGCCTGTCTCTCTCTTTCTCTCTCTCACCGTTTTTGGGTCAAGGGGCTTCTCTTTTTCTCTCATTAAGAGCTCATCAACCCTCCCTCAAGAAGCATCCTCTGCTTCAACAACAAAGGAGATTCTTTTGCTTATCTCCTCTACCCAACCACAACTCTCTGTACTGGACCTTCTCCATTTATAACCTCTCTCTCTAACCATGGTCTATGAACCATACACACGAGACTACGATAACACATATGATAAGCCTACATCCAAAACGGATGCTCCCTCAATTTCGAAATTAAGGTAAGTGACATCATCTTTCTGAAATATAGTATGTTTTTAATAAATAGTGATATTTTCGTCCAGGATCTTTATTTTAAAAGTTTTGTGTATAAGTAACTTCATTATCTTGAAAAATAATCCGTTCTTTTTGAAAATAAAATGAAATAATTATTTCTGCTTATTATCATGAATTTTAGGCGCTATAAATTTTATGCGCACGCGACCTCATTATTTTGAAAAATAATCTTTTGAATAAAATTGTGATATTATATCTATGTTAAAAATTTTAAATCTTGTAAATTCTTGGAAATAAATTTATTTATTTTTCTTGTCTATTGTTAGAAAATTTTAGATACTGTAAAATTGTTAGAAATAAATGTGATATTTCTGCTATTAGTAAAATTGTGAGATTTCTTTCTACTGTTTTTTAATATTTAGACATTGTAAATTTCATGTGCAAATAACTGCCTTATTATTTAAAAATTGATATTTTTGCAATTGATTACAGCATTGTTGTGAAATGTTTATTTGTGAATTGATATCCCATAAATTGTGATGATTCCGTATTCTTGAATAACTGCGGTTTCATTTTGAGGATAACTGCAGTTTCATTTTGAGTGCTCGTCAGGATCAACTTTGAAAGATATTGTAGTTGTGCTTAAGCTTTCTTTTATTACTTTGTAAGAATTCGCCACCGTAAATTTGTCATATATATGTTTTGACTGTCACATCTCAAGAATATCTGTATTGTAAATTCTTGGGGTGTGACAAAAGTACATATTATTGAGTTTTAATTTATAGAGCAAGTAAGTTGGGGTTCAAGTATTGGCACATGGGCTTGGGAGTTCAAAGGAGACAGACATTCAAAGATCAATTTTCTGTTTTCAAGTGCATAACATGCTGCCTTTTTCTTATTTCAAAAGATTTAATGATCTCAATTGAGCATGGTATTCATTTAATTCCTAGGGAAAAACCCCAGCAAAGAGCAAATTTAGGGCCTCAAATTTTGAGATATAACCCACTCAACCTGGCCACCAACTTAAAAAAAATGTAAAAGTTAAATACTTCATATCTGCTTGAAAAAGTCACTCTGTAACATTCAGTACTTATGTTTAGGAAGTCAAAAAAAAAAAATTTCTTTTTTTTTTTTCCAAATATATTCTATTCTAAAGAATCCCAAAAATTTTATGTCACCTTTTCCCTAATCGAATGTTTGTACCCAAAGAAGCAAGTGTACTTTTTGCTTCCACTAGGGCATAGTTTATGTTTCCCTTTTCATTTTCAAGCAAAAGCCAAAAGAGAGCAGCTAGCATCTGTGTTCAATACTGCAATGAGCTTATGTCCATCCGATTACAACTAACAAGAGATGAATGTTAGGATTTAAGAACCATCTTAGATGTTGAAATAAGAGCAACAAAAGTGCGATTTCACTATGATCGTATACTTAGCTAGCTATAAACAAATTTAGCAAGAGCATGAACCATAAAGTGAAAAATAAGCATCAAAAATACATTTATAAGCGCACAAAGATTTACATGGCTCACCCTAAAGGGCTGCACCCACAAGCATAATCACTTCTCTACAAGAAATGACATCTCACTTTGTAGGAAGCAACATCACAACATTTCTATCTACATTTCTCTCTATGTAGAGGCCTTGCCTCTTGTGCACAAGTAGCCCTTGCCTCTCTATCCGTAAACCACAATTCCCATATGGTAAACCCAAATAGGGCACACTAAGTTCTTTCATCTCTCATTCCATACATATAGGATTATGACTTTCATATTAGATAGGAATCTCATAGATGTCACATATATCTCAAAGTTAATTTATAACAAGGAATCCTAATCTAAAATAGGCATCGTACTTAATTTAATAAAAGTATTAGATCAATATCAATCCTATATAATATAGGATTTTGTTATGGAGGTGATTTTAGATATCACCATATTCAACAATGGAGAGGGTATATCTCTCTTCTTCCTAAACCACTTTTTAATTTATGGGGTTTGAGGACAGTGGATTGCTACTAAATTCCCTAACTATCTTGATTGAGGGTAATCTTTAGGTCTTTAGTTTAAAATCGAACTTTGGAGATTGTTTTCAAATCTAACCTATTGTACGTCTCTTCTTTTGAAAGACTAATTTACCACAATTCAACGGGATCGGAAGCCAACCTGTGATCAAGGCATTAGTATCATAATTGGACTGACCACCAAATAAGTGAAGGGTTTGCGTTTAGTCAAAATAGGTCCAACTGCCTGTCGAATTAGATAGAGAAAATAAGAATGATAATTTAAAACTATAAGATATATTATACAAAAAGTGACTAACTTTGTTTTAGCCATTTGAATAGATAAAAATCGAACAATCAAACTAACTAAACTAGTAAAATATTGGTTTTGACCCATTTTAAGGCATTTGTAGTTTTTATTTTGGACTACACACGCCAGAGCATTGACTTTTGCTTTTAACCAAAGTAATTATCAATTCAGCTCCCCACTCTGGTCCTCGAGAACCTTCCAATGAAAAAAGAAGAAAAAAATTTCATAAAAAAGGATCAGACTCAGTAATTATCAATTCACCCTAGTCTTGACTCCGAATGATGAACCGAGTAGTGAACCACTTGATTCTCGACAACCCGAGGCAATTTCTCAACTTGAACCATCTAAAATCAGGAACCCTGCCCAAATTCCAAGCTGACTTGAACAATTGCTAATTTTGAAGGCATAGTTTTCAACTCCTGTACTTATTCGATGACACTGCCAATTTTTAAAAGATGAATAGAGCTTTTTTATGATCAATTTAGTTTACCATCATACTTACGATATCATATTTACGATATCATATTTTAGCAATGGAGCTTGGGCTTGGGTTGGGCTTGAGTGGTTAGAAGTTGCCGTCAACTCCTATCGTATTTACCTAATAAAAAGGGATTGCTAATAAAAAAACTATTTATATTTTGTACAAAAAAGTTACAATTATTTTTATCTTTTAAATTTTTAAATGGGCAGTCGTATAAGTGTTATTGAATATTTACAAAGTTCAAAAAAATAATAATTCTCCGACTTGATGACTGAGAAATAAATGGTCAAACTCGTGGTAAAATGATCAATTGGAATGGTATGAAACAAAAGCCCAAATTTGTAATATCCTTAAGTCTTTAAGGCTTATTTCCTAATTTTCACGTGGTATACATGTATTTCACCCACTTAAAACCAAAGAAGAAAGAACATCTGCGAATCTAGAGATTTCTGTGTGTTTCTCTCTTCGATATCACTCCCTCGTCGCTCCTGCAAAACTACAAGAAAGCTTATTCAAAAACCCTAAAATGGCCACGGTAATGCAGAAGATTAAAGACATTGAAGATGAGGTACTTACCTTTACCCGTTCCTCTGTTTCTTGGGAAGTTTGCCGATTTTTCTGCTTTTTTCTGTCCCTTTTTCGATAGCTTATTCATTGGTTTTCGCTTGGATTAATGGAATTCCATGGCTTAAAACTGTTCATTCAACAATGCAAAATTTCTAGGGTTTATACGCCCAACCTTAGAAATGGACCTTTCTCAGCAAAATCTAGCTCCTTTTCTTCTTTAACTGTGCGAGAAAAGCCATTATTTTCTGATGAGTTATTGCGAGTTAAAAAAATTCAGGAATTCGCATGTATTTTACAGTCGTTGATCTCGCTAAAATCTCCATCTCGAGCTAAACTAATCCACTCTCAGATCATAGTCTCGGGCCTTCAATTGGACCCATTTCTGACCAATAATTTACTGAACTTCTATTCAAAATCAGGCTGTTTTTACCTTGCCCAAAGTGTATTTGATAACATGCCTCAAAGAAATATCATCACATGGTCAGCTTTAATTTCTGGTTACAGTCAGCATGGCCATGGGCATCGAGCCCTGCTGCTCTTCTCCCAGTTTCACAGGTTCTCTGAAACGCCACCAAATCAGTACATAATAGCCAGTGTTTTGAGGGCTTGTGCTAATCTGAGAGCTCTAAATCAGGCATCTCAGGTCCACAATCTTGTTGTTAAATTGGGTTTAGGGAACGATGTCTTTGTGGGTACGTCACTCATTGATTCTTATTCAAAAAGTGGGTATTTAGAATTTGCAAATTTGGTTTTCAATGAATTACCGGTTAGAAATGAAGTTACATGGACTACGATAATCACTGCATATTCTCAGTCAGGAAAAAGTGAGATTTCTTTGGAACTTTTCCATGAGATGAGGCAAACCAATGTCCGGGCTGATCGATATGTGATTTCTAGTGTGCTAAGTGCCTGTTCAGCAATGGAATATATTGAAGGTGGTAAGCAAATCCATTCTTACATAGTTCGAAACGAACCCCAAGTCGATGTTTCAGTTAATAATGTGTTAATGGACGTGTACTCAAAGTGTGGAGAGTTGGGTTATGCGCGGCGTGTTTTTTATCTGATGAGTGTTAGGAATGTTGTTTCATGGACCACCATGATTGCCGGGTTAATGCTAAATTGTTGCAACAGTGAGGCTCTGCATATGTTCATGGAGATGCATGCGCAAGGGTGGGAACCTGATGGGTATACCTGCACGAGTGCGCTAAGCTCTTGTGGTGCTCTAATGGGTTTGGAACAAGGAAAACAAGTGCATTCTTATGCTGTAAAAACCAATCTTGAAAGTGATGAGTTTGTTAAGAATGGTCTGGTAGATATGTACTGTAAATGTGATTCTTTACTTGATGCAAGGCGTGTTTTTGATGTTATGGTTATGCGTAATGTTGTTTCATATAATGCTATGATTGAAGGTTACGCGGCGCATGGTGATCTTTGGGGGGCAGTTATTTTATTTGAACAGATGAGGTCTCACTATGTGTCACCAAGCTTATTGACATTTGTGAGCCTCCTTGGGGTATCAGCAACCTTTTCAGCCGAGCACTTGAGCAAACAGATTCATGCCCATATGATAAAACTGGGTATTTCATTGGATCTTTATGCAGGTAGTGCTCTGGTTGATGTTTACTCAAAATGTTTTGGTGTAGATGATGCTAGGCTTGTGTTTGAGGAGATGGAGGAAAGAGATATTGTCGTGTGGAATGCTATGGTTTCAGGGTATGCACAAAATGGGCAAGGGGAGGACGCCTTCAAGCTTTATCAAAAAATGCAGCTAAAGGAAATGAAACCCAATGATTTCACTTTTGTTGGATTGATCACATCAGCCAGTAACCTTGCTGCCCTGTTCCATGGCCAACAGCTGCATAACCAGACCATAAAAATGGGTATCGAGTCTGATCCATTTGTTGGAAATGCACTCGTGGACATGTATGCAAAGTGCGGGAATATTGGAGAAGCTTGGAGGCTTTTTGAGAGTATGCCAACTAGAGATATCGTGTGTTGGAACTCTATGATCTCAAGATATGCACAGCATGGCCACGCCAAAGAGGCTGTTAATCTTTTTGAGCAATTAATCAAAGTAGAAGTAGAACCCAACTCCTTTATTGCACAAGAGAAAGAAATAAAGCCCAATTATGTCACATTTGTTGGGGTTCTATCGGCTTGCAGCCACGTGGGGCTGGTTGATAAAGGGTTCCAGTACTTTAATTTAATGAAAACAGTTTTTAACATTAAAGCAGGGGTTGAACATTATGCTTGTATGATTGACCTTCTTGGCCGGGCAGGAAAACTAAGTGAGGCTAAAGAGTTTATAGAAACGATGCCTATTGAACCAACATCAATGGTGTGGAGAAGTCTGCTCAGTGCATGTAGAACCTTTGGGGATATCAATATAGGAAAGTATGCAGCCGATAGGGCCATCTCAATCGATCCAAAGGATAGTGGGTCATACGTGTTATTGTCCAACATTTATGCTTCAAAGGGAATGTGGGTTGATGTGGCAAATGTGAGGAAGGGAATGAGTTGCAATGGCGTTGTGAAGGAGCCTGGACACAGTTGGATTGAAGTAAAAAAGAAGGTCCATGTGTTTGTTGTGCGAGATAGATCACGCAGTGAGAGTGATGAGATCGATTCCATGTTATTGAGATTGACCCAACAAATGAAAGGACTGGGATATGTTCCTGATACTACATTTGTGCTTCATGATTAACAGATTATACCATGAATATGTGCTCCATAGTATTATAAACAAGAGAAAGCAAAGCAAAAAAAAGAAGAAGCAATTGGGATGCTTAAAATGAAATTCAGTGAAAGGACCATGTGGGTGCTGCATGAGTTGCACACAATTATATGATGATCAATTTCATCTTTTAACATATGAGAGGAGTGTGGGATATTCCTGATATTACAGTGAATATCAAATGAGTAAGAGATGGTGACACTGTTATGGGTGTTTTGATGTAGTGAATCTTCCTAAAGCTATTGAAGATTGAAAAAATGCAGCTCCAAACAAAAAAAAAAGATTGAAAAGACGGCATATGCTTTGTGAACAAATCCCCTTTTGGACCATCTTTGTGCCAAAACAACTGTGGCATTCCTTTCTTTCTTGAAATGAACAAAACCGGGAGATGAACCATCAATTTCGCCTTTTTAAGTACTGGTTATCAATGAGATTATCTTGAACCAAAAATGATGATTTCGGACATATAGGGTATTTGCAAATTCTCATGCTGCCTCACCAACCCTGAGGCTCTCAGCTTCCTTGGAAGACTCGGGAAAATGACCCGCATGGCAAGCCCTGTTATCTTTTCCTTTATGAATTTGCACATACCCTTTTTTTTTTTTATGCATGCCAAAATCTTGAAGGGATTCTTGACAATTCAGTATATTGTATTCGTAATTTATTTTAGAAGCCTTTATATATTATTATCTTATATTTGTACTTCTAAGAACACTTAAATTCATTTCTTCTCTATAAATATGTTTGCTTATTGGCTGCAAATGTTTTATGCCACAACAGTTCAAGAAATGATGATTTTCTCTCTTGGTTTGTTTGTATAATTATAGTTGGGAAGTGCCATGCTTCACTCAAATTTAAAGTTTTCTATTATCATTATTTGGCATAAATTTTGAAATGAAGATTTTTTTTTCAATAGATAATCGACATGAATGATGCTTGGAAATATTTACTACTATGATTTTGTTAATGCAGATGGCAAGGACGCAGAAAAATAAAGCTACAGCTCATCACCTTGGGTTGCTTAAGGTATACTAGTGCCCTGTCCGTATCCTCTCTAGGAATAGTTGCAATTGACAGAATGTGGTATTTTCATTTCATACATTTTTTTATTGCGGATTCCTTTGCCACATTGTCTCCTCCAAGAAACACCCAAAGAAATTGGTGGATAAGTATATGGGAAATAAACTTATGGTTGACTAATGAATGGGTCATATGAAAAAGGGCATAATTGAATAAACTAGGTTGCCATTTGAGAACATGCATGCTAAAAAAACCTGGCAAACAGATTCAACTGTTGAGAAATTGTGAAAGTAACAGTCATGATGTGTGCTTTCCTAAAAACATAGGTTGAAGACTGGAATGGGCATATGATTGTGTTAAAAAAACATATCCATGATAAATTTTTACTGAATAGTTTTGTGAAATAACTCCGATTACTTGTTTTATATTTAGTTATTGCTTGCTATAAGTTCTAATTTTAAATCCTAAGTTGCCATTTGATCATGAATAAAATGATAGTTAATATGTGGTGAACAAGGATGCAGATGTTTCAAAGGGCGGGTTATTTATCAAATACACAAAAATTCACATCTGGTCTGAAATCTTAGTTGATGTTGCACATAAGTCTTGTATGAGTGATGGAGCTTGTAGAATTATGCTGATGATACGGAGCCTATTATCCAACTTCTGATTTTGCGACACCTTCCCTTGAAAATGATATGAAAACAAATTGTCTTATTTTACTTATGGAATCTATAAACCAAGGACATCTATGGTGGCAACTTTTTCTCTCTTTTTATTCTTCTGTCTTATAATGAATTATATGCAGTTTCTTTTTCTACACCCTTTTAAGCTTGGAGCTATCAAAAGAAAGAGGGAATTTTTTAAGCTTCCAATTGATTTATCCTAGATGTTTGCCTGCCATGTTACTAGGCGAAACTGGCAAAATTACGACGAGAACTTCTGGAACCTTCATCAAAAGGGGGAGGGGGTGGTGCTGGGGAAGGGTTTGATGTTACAAAAAGTGGTGACTCTCGAGTTGGTTTAGTGGGGTTTCCTTCAGTTGGGAAGTCAACGCTGCTTAATAAGTTAACTGGTACCTTCTCAGAGGTATGTGGCTTTGTTCTTAAGGGTGGGTTGAACAATATTTCATGTGTATGATGGAAAAGTTGCATGTGATATTGTTTCTATTTGTTTTTGTGTGTGTGTGTGGGGTTTATCTAGAGTTAACAACCACTCAAAACACAAAGGTTAATGTTAAAAGGGGTGCTGATGGGTGTGTTTATCAAAAAGGTCATTACATTTTTTTAAAACAAATTATTTTAATAAGTAACATAACCATTAAGCAAGGGCAAATTTGAAATTTTTATAAAAGTACAATGACATTTTGGAAGTTGGTGTCCTAAAACTTTATTTGTAAGGTGCTCTTATCTTCTAGTAAAAATTTCAACTTTACCCCATATGGAGATGACAAAGTGCCTCTGTCTTGTAATGATATTTACAAAAATACCCTTACTTAATAAGTAAGATATCATAAAAAATAACTTTTTTAAAAAAAATAAACTACAAAGTTAGTAAATCCACCATTCACAACTCATTCTATCATTAACATTTGTATAGTAGTACAATGCAACCACACGTCTAGAAAACCAAGCTTTTGGCATTTGTATGACCCCAAATTTTGCACACACATTCTCTTCATCCTTATTATCAATCCTACAAAAAAAAAAAAAAAAAATTTCAATTTGCACCCTAGATATGGTCAAAATTAGTACACTCCAACAATGAATCTCGACCGTTCATTTGGTAAATTTCAAGATCTAGTCCTTAACATATTCAAAATCACTTTTTTCTTTTTCAGCATTGTTAATCTAATGATGATAACACTATATAAAAATTTTGGGAATAAAAAAAATCCTTCTGAGTGCTATATCTAACCATCTCACTAAAATGGATGGCTTATATTAATTGAGCTAGAAAAACACTTTCTATGGTGTTTTTTCAAAATATTTTTTTGTGATTGTTCTTTAGAATAAAAAGAGTGCACATTTAAGAATTTGTGTCAAACAAATGTCTTTAAGATGGTTTTTGAAGATGGTTGCATTATACTATCATACAATCGTTGCATGAAATCATTCCCCATATATATATATATATTAGATATATATATAATTACTATGTGTAATTTACTCTTATGAAGAATTTGATCTATTCAACATGATTCAAGGAATTTACTCTCTTTGCCTGTAACATGAGAAGTGTGCCAATCGCTAGTGTTGTTCATGGATGTTTCTTTGGCTAATTTGTAACAAGTTAAGGGCATACCATTCATTAGGTATGGTTTAGCATTACTCCAATTCTCCACAACCATGCTATCTGTAACAAAAGTCATAATGTTTGGTGTTATTCTTCCTCCTTTTTATAATTAACCTTCACTAATTAATCTATGGGATATTTACATCTTGTGTGACACAATAATGACAAGTAAAACATTACAGACATTAGGAGCGGGAATGTGTGGTAGAACACCATCTGAGAAAGTGCTCCTTGTCATACTTCCCAATATGCTCTATTCAGCTTGTTCTTTTTACTGTCAAAAATTTCCAATTGAAAATTTTCTTTCAGAAGTAGACCTTCGTAGTATTAAAGAGGGATCATCAAAGCATTTGATCTTCACTTTCTTTTCACATCCTATTAATTGATTCTTTCATATTCAACCATTGCCAGCTTTAAAAATTCCAGAAAAGATATGCTATCAACAAAATCCAGAAAATATATGCTATCAGCATTTATTATATGGTATACCATCTGAGCTATTTAAGAGATTAGTATAAACCTGTTGGTCACTTTTCACAGGAATAAACTAACGTATTTTATTTGTTTGTTTCACTTTACGGAATGGCAATCTTTTTGACTAACAGGGCTTGTGATTTTTTCTATATTAGGTTTTTGGCTTATTTAATGTTCCATTGTCATGATAATTTTCCTTTGTCATTGCATATTTCTTCTTACAGGTTGCTTCATATGAATTCACTACATTGACTTGCATTCCTGGCGTAATTGGATACAGGGGGGCTAAAATTCAGGTATAGTTTGGCCCTTCTAGGGATTCGATTTATTGGTGTGGTCTTCATCAAATGAATTTGTATTTTACAATATTCTCTGATGTTTGATTAGCAAAATCGAAACTGATTTATCTTAATTTTTTTGCTATCACTATCAGTTACTGGATCTTCCAGGAATTATTGAGGGTGCAAAGGATGGTAAAGGCAGAGGGCGACAGGTGAGTGGAACTAATGGTAATGCTCTTAAGATTTTATACACGCTCAGAGGAGAGTAAAATGTACACATCCTGTGCATGGCATACCATACAAACTAAAGAGGCCGGGCATCCATCCTTCACAAGACCGGCAGTTGAGATGAACCCTAGTTCTGATTCCAATATCCATCCATCTTCAGAGCTACATTTTATATCCACCATCTGCTGTGAACAACAGATGCTTGATTCTGTGCCGGTATCTAGTATACCGTATACTACACACAGGATGTGTATGGTATACTTTTCCTATTTAAATTGTAGTGGGTGTCTGAAAACAATTTGCCGATATGCAACAACTTAAATTGTAGAAGTACAAGAACAACAGATTTGGCTCATTCTGGAATTAAAAGTATTCATCAGACGAATTGAAGTGCTCCAATTTTCTTTTCCTTTTGGGATGTTAACGGTTGATTGGGCTTTGAACTTGATAGGATCCCACTAGGCAGGGCTGTACTCAACAACCCAAAGAACACAAAAGTGCCAAATTTTGATCCTCTTCGAAGGGAATCTTCCTCCTTGTGCAACACATACAGAATTAAAGGAAAATGGTTATCTATCCTTTCACTAGTCAACCTCCTATTTATAGGTTGAGCATTTTCCCGATACCCATTCGCCAAACCCCGTACCAACAACTTATTCAAATTCAAATTAATAAAAAAACTATTCAAATTAAGAAACTCACCCAAATGAGTAACTCCAAAATCTTATTTGAAATATTCAAATTTGTTCAAATTGATAACTGACGTGCGAAGCCTCCAATTGTAGCTATGGCTTTCCTAAGTTCTAACATTCGACCCTCCTTCAAATCAACCTTGTCCTCAAGGTTGCAAATCTAGGAAGTGCTCCCTCCTTAGCCCGTCTAATCATCCGTCTCCAGTCGGCATCCCCATCTAGCATAAAACAGCTCATGGGACTTACATCTTTGGTCCGGCATGAACTTTTCGTCACAATTATGACAGAGGCCCCTGTCTCTACCTCCATCTCGGCTCAAGTTAGCTTCTTAATAGCAGGGATTTTCATCTTAGAGGCCATACCCAGGGTACGGTAGCCTCTTGCCAATTGAATTGGTTTTTCCCTTTGAGGCTAAGGCGTTTGTAGTTTTTCTTCTTGCATACAGATGAGGTGATCATAGCCATCAAGGTTGTCGGCTGGAACATTTGTACCTTAATCCCACTTTGTTCCTTTAGGCCCGTGATAAAGCAGCCGATCAAAGCCTTTTCAGTCCACCCACCCAACCTGATTCGCTATCCGCTAAAAATGGCTTTGATATTCCCGAATTGTTCCCATTTGTCTTAATTTAGAGAGGAGTGCATCGAAATCTTCGTATTCTATGGGACTGAAATGGACAAAGAGAGTAGCTTTAACTAGTTTTGTTTATGTCGGAGTTATTTGTGCCTTTTCATACCACTGGTACTATTGTGCTGTGTCTCCTTCCATGAGGAAGGATGTCAAGAGAACCTTTCGTTCCTCTTGCGTGTCCAAGAATCTGAAGACCTTCTCCGCAAAATAGATTTACCCTGTTGGATCATCACCATAAAACTTTGGAAAATCTACACGCATGTAACGGGTTTCCACCAACCGGGGTGCGAAAAGTCCCTCCATTTCACACATCTGTCTCAGTCTTCCTGCTCCGATTGACAACCGATCTGCAACATCTTTGGCATTAAGATGCTAGCCACTTGCATTGGAGGCTCATAGCAGCGAGGGTCTCACGTATCTCGCGCAGCAGCCCCGAGTGTTGCTACATTTGTCCTTCAAGCTCATTCTTTTTTTCTTCCGTCCTGTGCACGTTCTGAGTCTTCTGAGCCTTATGGCCTACGTTGGGCACACCCGGGCTCGATGCTCTAATACCAAATGATAGGATCCGGCAAGGTGAGACCGTACTTAGCAACACAAAAGTGCCAAAGTTTGGTCCTCTTAGAGGTGGATCTTCCTCTATGTGCAAACACACACAAAATGAAAAGAAAATGGTTCTCTATCCTTTCATTATTCAAACTCTCTTTTATACATTGAGCACTTTCCTAAAACCCATTCCCCAAATCCCCTACCAAAAACTTATTCAAGTTCCAATTAATTAGAAATCTATTCAAATTAAGAAACTAACCCAAATTGAATAACTCCTAAATCTTATTTGAATTATTCAATTTTATTCAAATTGGTAACTCTCTAACTACCCATGCTAATTCCCCCAATTATGGCTACGGGTTTCCTAACAGACCTAAGAAAGACAAAGGTGTCACCCTCGAAATTTTTCTTTCTTACAAGGTTTCCTAATATATTCTTGGTTTGACTTGGTTGCCATATATCATTTCAAGCTTGATACTCGACTGAGCAAAAACAAGCTGTCTCCTAGCTTGGTGAAGTTATCAAGATCTTTTATTTTTTTATATTTTGAAAACAAAGTATGAAAGCGTTACAAAAAATTTCAGAAAAAGTAAGAATCTTATACAAAATATATAATAGATATGTATCTTCTATTAGTATGTCATAAGCCCGCATACATAAATATGCATGAATATACATTAGTATATAAAGTAAATGTATATGCATATGCATATGCACATGCACATGCAGGTATGTAGAAATATATTTGCTATATATGACATAGTTTGCTAGGATCTTCCAACCTCGGTGGTGATCCTTCTCTGGGATCTCACTTTGGAGGTCCAGCAAAGGGATCTCGATTTTTAAATTATGGGATCTCGATCCCCACTGTTTGGGACGTCGGTCCCCAAATTAATGACCAAGGCAACAGCCAACGTGATGGGTTTTCTTTATTTATAACCAGCTCGCAATGGAATGTTTTTATTTTAGTGGCATTGCTTCCTAATGAAGAGATCGCTTCTTTAAAAAGTGTCTGTAGTCCTACATTATATACACTCTTTAACGTTGGGAGTAAGACCCCTACAAGGTTGGGATTGAGATTCCAAAATGTCGGGATCCAGATTTCTAACATTTGGGGATCCCGATCCCTAACATATATATTATATGGTCGGCGGTCCCAACCATAGGGATCTTCTAGCTTTTCACAGTCCCCTGCTCCTAATCCTATTCCCACTTTTGATGTCGTTAATTATGATATGACATCATTTGACCCTTGTTATGTCTGAAAATTTATTTAATTCCTGTATGATGTATTTGTGAGGGAGCATCTTGCAAATGTTTGTTCCAGGTTATCAGCACTGCTAGGACCTGCAATTGTATTTTAATTGTTCTTGATGCCATAAAACCGATAACTCACAAACGTCTGATTGAGAAAGAGCTTGAGGGATTTGGTATAAGGTAATCTTGTTTTAATCACTTCACATTTTGCTTTGTTTCATTGGGAACGGTCAGAGGGTACCCCTGTGTTGCATTGAATGTGATACACCACTGGTGTTTTCTACCTTCTTTGATTTTCTTTTCTTTTTAGGAGTCTAATTACTGACTTTTGCATATCTCCAGGTTAAACAAGGAACCACCTAATTTAACTTTCAGGAAGAAAGACAAGGGTGGGATCAATTTCACTTCCACTGTTGCAAACACACATCTGGACCTTGAAACCATTAAGGCAATATGTAGTGAATATCGGATTCATAATGCTGATATCTCACTTCGATATGATGCAACTGCTGATGACCTCATAGACGTTATCGAGGGAAGTAGAAAATATATCCCCTGCATCTATGTTGTCAACAAGATCGACCAAATAACAATTGAGGAGCTGGAGATCCTGGACAAACTTCCTCACTATTGCCCAATAAGGTATGTTGATATTCTGGCCCAACGCATGGCTCAAAGTCAATCACTATTTCCCCATCTGTGTGTGTGTGAGAGCGTGCACGCGTGTGCGTGTGAGAGAGAGACAGCTTACAAATGTGCTTGACTTTATTAGAGAGAGAGAGAGAGAGAGAGAGAGAGAGAGAGAGAAAGAAAGAGAGAGGGAGAGATTACTGTATGCTTGTGACTTTATTCTCAGATTTCTGTATAATTCTTGCACATAAGTTATTATCTGTGTTCCTATATCATTCTTGTACATAAGTTACATGGATGCTGTCCTCTTGCTTTAGTGCCCACTTGGAATGGAACCTTGACGGTCTATTGGAGAAGATATGGGAATATCTAAACCTCACTCGAATTTACACAAAACCAAAGGGAATGAACCCAGACTACGATGATCCGGTAATCCTATCGTCCAAGAGAAGGACAGTCGAGGATTTCTGCAACAGAATCCACAAAGACATGTTAAAGCAATTCAAGTAGTGAGTTTTCCACCTTCTCTCTCTCTCTCCATGTATGCATGTGCTGTACTCTATGTCGGTTTGCAGTCCTTGTACTGATTCGATGACTTCTGAAATTTTCAGTGCTTTGGTATGGGGCTCCAGTGTGAAACACAAGCCGCAGAGAGTTGGAAAGGTACTGTAGCTTCTTTTTATGTAGTCTTCCTTTTTTTCTTTCAAAATCTGGAACTTCAAATCTTCAGCCAAAGTTCAGTCTTAGAGACAACGTCTTATTTGTACAATGAAAAGAAGGGCCCGAAATTTGTTCAGAGGAAGTATAGCATACACTTTTGGTGTATATGATATATAGCACACTACAGATGGTCTACCGCCTATCCCCATTATTGGCAGATGGAGATTAATCCTCACCGTCCTTTACCAAGCATGAATTCCATATGCCATGTGGTGCACCTATGTACCATTTCCATTGATTCAGGCTGCATTTCAAAGTTACATATAAACTTAGGAATTTTTTAGGTTTTTTTTTCCCAGACCTAATAATCACAAATGATCTCTGATGCTTTGCAGGAACACGAGCTTGAAGATGAGGATGTGGTTCAGATCATCAAGAAGGTGTGATTAGTTTAGAGGTGAGTTTGTTAACCTTAGAAGGCAATTTTCAACTGAGAAAGGAAAAATCTATAGAATATGGAAGGCTATTTATTTTGGAGTTTGAAGGATCCTTACAGAGAGAAAATAGATGGGGTGCTGCCCTTAGATTACCTGGTCCTGTTCAGTTGGTATGTCGGTTTCTTCCCCATTTGAGGATAGGTATGCTTCTGAGATTTTCTGTATGAAACTCTATTACTCTACTAATGTTTTGATGTATGATTATGTAGACAAAAAAGAAAAAACGTGAAACAATTTATGACAAAAAGTCCATGAAGAACATTAGCTGTTTGAGGCTGTGAAATCACTTTGTTCTCACCTTTTCCTTCTTGGAAATTTGATGCATTTTTTTCTAGGGTTTAGGTGTTATGGCATTATAATGTTTGGTAAGATTATTAGTTTCAAACTTTTTATTTTCTCTGATCTCCTTACAAGTGTTAGGTGTTATTTCGTGTCGGTTTCATTTTAAAGTCATTGAAACTATTCAGACTTCAATCTGAGGTGAAATTATGATTCTATTTGTTGTTTCACTTGGGAAATCTCACAAAACGTGCAGTTTTTGCATGGGCAACTTTTCTGACTTTTTGTGTAGTTGCCCCTAAAAAATCCATCAAAAAATCAAAAAATGCAGTTGTTGGGGTAGAAACCCTTGCAACATATAAACACTTGAAAATCTTGAAAACAGGCAGTCTAAATAATTTAGTATGAGATGCACGGTTTTTAGATCTTGAATTTTTTTCTCGTTATATCCATATGAGGTCATTAATTGGAAGGTTTCTCAACTTCAAAACACTATTTTTTACTGAATTTTTGAGATACAATTTTATCAGGGTTCATGAAAAAATTAGGTAAAATTTTTCGTTGGCTGCCTACCTAGAGGGTGGGTGTGGTTTGTATAAGGTTGCAACTTTAAACTATCAAAATACCTTCAAATTTTATCATAAATATAATTTTAGTGTAAAAAATTCTTAGGAGGGGTAGAGGATCTATTTTCATCTCTAATTATAAAATCTTAAACTTCAAAAATTATACAAATCAATTAGTATAAACACTTGAAAATCATGAAAATGGATGGTCCAGATAATATGAAAATCTTTTTTCTCGAGATGACCAATTAGAAGGTCTAGGTATTTCAATATCAAAACAACATTTTATATTAATTTTTTATTTTTATGTTAATTTTTGAGGTGCACCTTAATTCTACATTTTAAGGTTGCAGCCTTATGTAAACTTTGTCCATGACATAATGAATACACATCAAATATCAAACCATCGACTCTTAATTAGTGAACTACAAAAGCCAATCCATCTTGTGTACACGACCCACTTTATTATTGTCTACACACACTGTTTGCTTTTTTGCCCTTTTTAGGCATGACCCAAGGCCGGTCGTTTTAACCAGACAGAAATGTTAGCCAAACATTGAATGAAAAGACCGATCACACAACAGGGGTCCACCATCATATCATGACAGAGAGGCCCCCAATCTTCTTTTGGATTGATGATAAGAAGTTGGTGCCACAATAAAGCCATTGGGTTACCAAGTTTCTCAAAGGAGATGCAGCCTTGTCCACTCATCCAATGGTGGATGGGCCCTCACAACAATGATCACAGCATTGAGGTGAAACTCTTGTTTGTATGAAGGAGGGATTTTATTTGGGCTGCGGTTTGTATAGAGCCTAGGCTCTAAACAATCAAGGTAGAGCCTACTTTCAATAATGTCGCGAAATGTCGTTTTAATATTGAAAATCTTTGTGACAGCCTTAAAATATATTTTCATCTTTAATTATAAAATTTAAAACTTAAAAGATAGTGTAGATTGATAGATCTATGAAAACTTGAAAATCTTAAAAATTAACGGTTCAAAAATGTATTACAAAATACACTATTTTCAAAACTTGAAATCGTTTTTTTTTTTGTTGTTGTGTTGTCTATGCATCTTGACGTTGAGATGATCAATTTGAGGATATTTTGACATCAAAATAACCTATTCAAGTGAAATGTGAAATTTTTGAGGTGGGCTCGAAATTGATTGTTTAGAGCCTCAGCTCTATATAAACTTTTTCCTTTTCTTTGGGGGTAATGAGAGACAAGAGAGTGAGTTTAAATTTAGAAGATGCCCAAGGAATCAAGAGACATTGAGATAGTATTGAGATGTTGGGAAAAGGAGATGGCGGTAGTAGCACCTTTGCCACCCTAGTCACCATGTTGTGGTCCTATAAAAAACTAACTCTTGAATTATTTGAAAAAATGGTTAGACGACTGTCTCCCCACTAAATTACCCAAAACAAAAGTTCAATTTTGTTGCCCTCTTTCGCGCTCTCTCTAGGTGTGTTAGTATAATTGTGGTTATTGCATATTATGTTCTCTCTCTACAGGTGTGGAAGTTCAATTTTTGTTGGTAATCCCATATTGTATACTCTCCTCTCACTCTAGTTCAATTTTGTTGGTAATTCCATATTCTATACTCTCTCTCTCTCTCTTCATGGACCTCTAACGTCCTCATTTATACAATTTGGTTTGGTCTTAGGGTCAAAATCCGAAACCACGAAGCACTTGAAACCAGTTTCAACTGGTTACGTAATTCTCACAACCCATTCATTGAATTGCAAATCCATGAACCAGTTGCCTCAATGCCAATACTCTCACAACCCATTTATTGAATTGCAAATCCATGAACCAATTGTCCCAATGCCAATACTTTTACACTACACTTGACTAATTTTAAGGTAAATACGACAAAGCTGACAACAAAACCCCACTGTCGTTTTAAAAACCACTCCACTTGGGCTAACCCATTGTCCCAAATCTTTTTTTTTTTTTTTAATAAAATTGATTGTGTTTTAGTGTGATCTGAACCCATGCATACATTTGCTTATAAATGACTCAAAAATAATTTCTATGCCTCATCTTCTTTTTCTAATGTTAACTTGGGACCTGATCAGAACAGGACTCCAGATGTCACATTGTCACTGCCGTCACCAAGGCTGTTCGCATTTTGATCGCCTCAAGAACAAATAACAATAAGTGTCCAAGTTTCTAAGGTGTCGGAATGTGTTACGCTTTTATCGCTTCAAGAACAAAATATAATAAGAAATGTTGAAATTTCTAAAATATCATAATGTGGCATGCTTTAGTGAACGTGGAACAGGGAAAAATAAAAATGAACGTGGAACAGGGAAAAATAAAAAAAACCCATGGACATAAGAATCCAAGTACAGAGACTATATCTTTTAAGGAAATGCCTGCCCTATCTAAAGGATTAAAAGCTTAGAACAAGCAAGCAATCAGAGAACAAAAAACAATCTTTTTATTTCACCTACTCAAAAGGCTTGACATCTGAAAATACAAGCTACTTGACCCAGAGTTGAAGTAGAGATCCTATGAATTATGCCTTTATAAAACAGTTGAAGTAGCTAAGCAGCTTCTTCCTTGTCTGCAAATACACAATCATTCAGTGCGATGAGAAAACAACTACAGCCATGATTTTAAACTTCAAAGCACGCAAGTAAAAATCGGGTCAGTTCCCAAAAAGTACCAAGGCCATTCTCTCCCCTAAATGAAGATTAATCAGTGTTTTAAATGGGCCCGTATCGGCACCTTTGGGCCGATGGGGGCCTAGGCATCTTGCCTTTGCTAAGGCCCCACACCTCAGTTGGGGAACCCTCTTGGTGGCCGAGGTGAGGACCTCTTAGGCAGCCAAGGAACTGCCTAAGGGATCCGGAATCCAACCTGAAAACCTACCCCTCTTTTCTCACTGTTTTCACTGCATTCCGCTTATAAAATCACTGATACTAATCTCATAATTCAACTTTATCTTTCAAAGATCAATCTACTAATAAAGTTGGGAAGTGGTAAAGAAGAGGAGGGTTTCAGTTGAGTAATTACAGTGGGAGAATTGCTATGGTGGTGGTGGTGTATAAGCTCCTCTTCATTCCCAAGACTTGCTCTACTAAAATCCTTCTTGTTTTGTTTCTTCAACTCTCTGATCATAGAGAAATCCATGGAGTAATTGGGCATGTCACACTGGCTCTCCCATGCTCCAAATTGTGGTACAGATACGCAAGCATTCCTCTGAATAATAAATTCACATCAGAAAAATGCATAAAAACAATGAGAGAGAGAGAGAGAGAGTTGGGGGTGACCAAGGACCCCATAACTCCATGAAATAAATCTTCATTAATAGAGCGATGCGTAGCACCTCGGAGAACTAAAAATGTATCTTGCTTTGAAACTCGAAAAACGTATGCATCTCCCAGGCAAAAGAGAGAGTGAGGCATAGAAAAGGGTTGTTACCTCCTTGCGGTCTTCCATGGGTTCAAATCTGTGGCGTTGATTTCTTGAGACGCAGAGAGAGAAAAATGTGAAAATGGGAGAGAGAGAGATGTGTGAAAATGAAATGAAAAGAGAGAAAAGTGGGTTCTTTATACAAAATAGAAGGGGGAGAGAGAGAGAATATGAGAGGAAAGTAGACAGGGAGGCAGGTGCGGAAGAGACAGAAAGTGGTAAAGAGATGACGCGTTTTCTTGGCCTCATCGCACCCCCTCCTAATTTGTAACAACTGTCTCTTACCTGGACTAAACCGCTTCTCATCAATTTTAAATGACCCATATTCTCATTGCATTCATTTTCTTTTTCAATATTTTATTTTATATTTCTTAAATTTTTATTCTTTCCAGCCCGAGCGCACCTCAAAATTATATCAAAAATATTGTTTTGATGCCGCAAAGCTATATAAATAAATCTATTGTCGCCTTATTTATAAAATTTAAAGTTTCAAAAAAAATGATGATCAAATAGATCTATAAGATAAACTCTATTTTTTTTATCGATTTGAGAATTTTTTCAAATAACGACCTTTTCCGGTCTATTTTTTTTAAGTGTACCCGTTGACACCTTATATACACCTCTTCCTTCTCATTTGTAGGAAGGCAAGTTTGGGCCACACGTATCTTTGGACCCGAAACCCCATAATTACCAAAATTTCGCATATGTGCTTCTCTGGGTTTTTTGGGAGTTGTGCGATATTTTTTTAAGAGGGATAAATTCGTAAATTTTGCACATCCGATTCACCTGGTGCTTAGGGATCGTGCGATGTTTTTGAAGGGGCCCAAGAGTATCGATTAAAACATAGAGAAATTTTTTTTTTTCTCTTCAATAAAAAATTAGATAAGATATCAACTTTTTGTACACTGATTTATATGGTGCACCATGAAATTCCCCTGAAAAAGGTTGTTTCAACTCGATAACGCACCCATCATCTTCATATCACAATATAAATAATAAATCTCTGAGTTTTAAAAATAGCGTCGTATGACATATTATTTAGAAGGTGCAGTTGGCGTGCAGATGCATTTGTAGCTGTAGAGGTAGGTGCACCTTCAAATTTTATCATGGTATATGATTTTGATGTAAAATGTTTTTTGGATTATTTTAAAATTTATTTTTATATCTAATTATAAAATTTTCAATTTTTTTAAAAAAATTAAAATCAAGTAGATCTATAAACATATGAAAATCTATTGTAAAACACACTATTTTTGAGACTTAAAATCTTTTTATTTTTCATGTTCAAACATCTTGATGTCGAGATGATCAATCAAATGGTATTTCAACATTAAAACTACCTTTTTCTCATAGATATTTGAGGTCCATCCGTAGCTCTACATTATAAGGTTTCATCTTTACATAAACGTTTTCCTTATTTAGATCATCTACTATTAAAATTTTCCAAGTATTTATATATGGGTGTGGTTTCTATAAGGTTGCAACCTTAAACAATGCACACCTCCAAATTTTGTTATAACATGTAATTTTGATGTAAAAATTCTTCGGATTATCTAAATAACTATTTTTATATCTAATTATAAAATTTTAAACTTCAAAAATGGTTAAAATCAAGTAGATCTATAAAATATAAACATTTTGAAAATCTTGAAAATTAACAGTCTAGATAATGTGTTAAATGATATACTATTTTTAAAAATCAAAATCTTTTTTTTTTTTCTTTTTTCAAATTCATACGTCTCAATGTCGAGATGATCAATTAGAGGTTTTTCAACTTTAAAACAACATGTTCTTATGTATTTTTGACATGATCTTTAATTCTACATTTTAAGGTTGCAACCTTATATAAATTTTTTCCTCTATATATTTACTTGATTTTCAGTATTTTTTTAGCTTTAAATTTCATACTTAATACTAAGGTTTAAAAAATCGGTAACCTAATCCGGAATCGGGCGATCAAGAATCGCCTAGGACACTCTGGATTAGGCCAAAAAATGGGATTCAGGGGGTTCCAAATAGTAGATTCACCGATTTTTTAGCGGAACCGCCGATTCATCACCGACACTCATAAGTACGTGACGTCACACCGATCTCAACGAGTCACGCCATTATACCGTGTATCAAAAAATCAGTGAATCTCGTTTAATGACTAGATCCGACAAGGTTCAACCGATTTCTTATCCGGATCGTCTTATTCTAGATTAGGCTAGTGATTTTTTAAACCTTGCTTGGTATCAAGCAAGGTTTTGCTCTGGATTAGGCCAAAAAAAGGGATTCGCAGTTCCAAATAGTAAAATCGTTGATTTAATCGTTGATTTTTTACAAAACTACTGATTCCGACGATTCTTCAACGAGTCCGACTGATTCTTCCAAGGTTTAAAAAAATGTATAGGTGACTCAAATCGGTCACACCCATACCCATGTCGGATCGGGGGAATTGGTAGAACGGATCGAAAGAATCGGGGGAATCGTTAATTTTTGTTTCAAAATTCTTTTTAAAAAATAATTCAAGTAAAAACTCTTCATCCTTTTTTTTTGGCTTGACTCGATGAAGAATCAGTGAAGAATTGACTGGACTTAGTGAAGAATCGTCGGAATCGGTAATTACGTGAAAAAAATCAGCGATTCTACTATTTGGAACTTCCCGAATCCCATTTTCTGGCCTAATCCGAAGCATCCTAGGCGATTCCCAATCCGGATCGAATCATTGATTTTTAACACCTTGGATTCTTCACTGAGAAGCGAAAAAAAAAAAATAGAACAATTTTTTTTCAAATTATTTTTTAAAGAACTTGTAACAAAATTTACCAATTCCATGGATTCTTCCGATCCGATCCACCGATTCCCCCGATCCGACACAGGTACGGGTGTGACCGATTCAAGTCACCTATCAATTTTTTTAAACCTTGCCAATGATTTAAAAGATTTGGAATCGGGCGATCCGGATCAATAATCGCCATGACCAGTCTGGAACTAGTAAAAAACCAGGATTCGTGGTAGACTCGCCGATTTTTTCACGAATTTGTTGATTCCGACAATTCTTCAACGAGTCTAAGTGCAAAAAAAAAAAAAAGGATGAACAGCTTTTTCTTAAAATATTTTTTTAAAAAAATTTGGGACAAAAATTACCGTTTCTACGAATTCTTTTGATCCGATCCACCAATTCTCTCGATCCAACACGAGTATGGGTGTGACCGATTCAAATCACTCATCAGTTATTTTAAGCATTAATTAGAGTTGATTTTAGGATATTATAAGGGTTGCACTAGATCAAATTTAGAGGTGTCAAAATACTTTGAATGTTTAATATTAACACCTTACACAAACCACACCCTTGAAAAGAATTCCTACGATAGTTGTTTTCGATGCACATATTTTTATTTTTATTTTTATTCGTTATATACTACCACTTTGGATCTTCAAGATCTTAAGTTGTAAGTTGTAAAGTGAGTTTATGACTTCCGATCTTGAATACCCAAAGTCAAATATATTTTGCTACTTTTATATATATATATATATATATATATATATATATATATATATATATATATATATATATATATATATATATATATATATATATATATTAGATTTTCAATATTCGAAATCACCCATACATAAGGGACGTGACTTTAGGTCTTCAAGGTCCAAATTCACAAGTCGCATGACTTTGGATCTTTAAAATAGTTTAGTCATATCAGATATTGAATACATGAAGTGGTCCAATTTGAGAATAAAGTAAATGATGAAAAAATGGATACACTTTTAAAAATCAAAGATTTTTTTTCGTTCTTTTTTGAAGTAATTGTGAGGGATATAGCTATAAATCGATCTATAATATAAAATACCTAGGTCTTTAAATACAATGTGTATGGAAGTTTATAGCATTATATTACAAACGCAAGGCACACCTTACACATTCACCAAAGAAAAATTGCTTTGCTACCGAAAAATCTTTAAATTGATTATCTCAAACCTTAATATGTATGGAAATGAGAAAAAACGATTACAAGTCTAAAAAATATTGCATCTTGGGTAACACACAAACACAACCCATCCGAGGAAATTTTTAAAGTCTAAGAAATATTGCATCTTGTGTAACAATGGTCTCACGCAGGCTGGACCGCATTTGTACAATATTAAGACCAAAGGTATAAAGCATCCCTTAAAGATGGATGCAAATAGGCAGTCCATCTAAAAACAATTGTAACTAACTGTTCAAATATTTTTTTAATATAATTATTATTTTTAGCTTTCAAAAAATATAAAATTTCATATTCATGATCTCCATATTAAGGATTATATATTCTCTAAAAATTAGGATCAAATTATATTTAAAAATATATATTTATTGCCAAACCCATTTGTGCCTATGCGGATTTGGCTGCATGCTAACCACATCCATATATATATATATATATATATATATATATATATATATATATATATATATATATATACACATATGGATATTCTAGACTTCACAACCTTTAAAATTACAAAAGTTCAAGATAGAGAGAGTTATGAAGGGTGAATTTATTAATTTTGTTGTCTATTTTAAAAAAAAGTTACTTTTGTGAGGCAAATTTGTAAATATTACTACAAGGTATTTTTGTCGTCTCCATAAAAGATCAAATTGAAACTTTAACTAAAGGACAATGGCACTCTACAAATAAAGTTCTAGTACACTAACTTCTAAAATGCCATTGTATTTTTGTAAAAATTTCAAATTTGCTCTTGTTTAAATGTAAAATTACCTATTTAAATAATTTTTTAATGAAAAAATAATGATTATTTCGATAAATACACGCACAATGAGACCATTTATTTTTGGTACAAGAAAACCAACATCATTATTGCCTGTTAGATTTAAAATTGGGTAGTTGAGGATGCATCATTTTTTAGACAAAGTCAAAACCAAAATTTATCAAATATTGTGATACAATTCCACTTATTGAATTTTAGGACAAGATTTCTATGCTTCTCCTACTGCATAAGACTTATATATTTCCCCCTATCCAACCGTCCATCCTGAATGAAAAGCTGAAATAACTCCAATCGCAAGGTCATGTCTCTACACTACTTTATTTTTATTTTTTTCAACAAATTATTTTAACACCAAATTTTGGGCATCCACTCCTTTGTTAAACCCGTACTTCCAAAAAGTATATAAAAAAATATTCCCAATAAAATAAAATGACTTAAATACCCCCAAAACTTAACCCTGCACTTGTACAAAAGATTTTAAAAAATATTCTCAATAAAATAAATGACCTAAATACCCCAAAAAGTTTTAAAGGGTATTTGGTCATCATATTTTATACAAAATAATAATAATATTTTTTTTAAGTGTGCCCCCATTGAAAAGATGACATGTGCCAATCTCATTTTCATACAATTCGTATAAAAAAAACTGAAAATAAAATACTCTAAGACATCGGATTAAGATCAAACAGTCAGCAACTCACTTGATCTAAATTGGACGACTGAATGGGAGAAAGTATATATCTTCTATGTTGTAGGGGAACCACATAAACATTTCCCTTCTTGCAAGATGCTCTATTTTTTAAACTCGAAATCTTCTTCTTCCTTTCATATCCATACGCTTCAATGCCAAGAAGATCGATTAGAAGGCTTTCCAACATCAAACACGTTTTGAGGTACACTTTTATTTTATATTTTAAAGTTGCAACTTGCAACCCTATAAAAAAAATTTATATATACCGAGAGATAGCGAAGATATACAAGCTACAACAGGCTTGGACTTTGTGAGATTTGTATTATCGGTTGTTGGGGAAGTATTTGGTGGAACCTAAGAGAGAATATATATACGTGTGTTCTGCACGATTATTAGGTAAGCTCAAGCTACGCAAGACCAAGATCCCACTAACACAATGATTTAATAAAAAATAAGTGAAATGATCATCCCATGCTTTAAAATATAGTATTTTTTTAATTAACCAATGGTGACGTGTTTTGTTTTAATTAAATCAAATGTACTTTCTAAAGTAAATAAAAGAAAATGCATATTTTTATCTCTTGGCTACTTTTTTCTAAAATAATACAACTAAGCTATGTACAGCCCAATCACGGACAACAGAGATTTCTCGAGTATGTATTAAACTGCCCCCATAGTTACGAGGGTGGGTGTGGTTTTCATATGTCCGCGGCTTCACGATATTTGGTAAAGATTGTACCTCAACTTGTAGCTTCAGCATGGGCCGAGTACTACAAGTGCATTTTTACCCTTACGGGTTTTGAATATCCAAAAATAGTACAGATCAAGGGGCTCTACAAGATACACCAACTTTTTAGGCTTAGAAATGAGATCCCTTCAAATGTGATCCTCTTTAGAATTGATGAAATTAAGATCTAAAATACATTTCAAGTCACCATAGATACAGTCTTTAAATCCATGATTGGAAAGCACAAAGAGTATATAATAAACGATCAGAACAGTGTCTCAATTACTATATATTTTACCTTCATTTTTTCCTTTTTATTGATATTCATGGTCATGGCAATTGAGATTATCCTGATCTATAAATCTGTGGAACTAGAACTTTTTAAGTCCAAATCCATCTCAAGTAAGGTTGTTGAGAGAGCCCACATTTAATCATGAGCATATTGGCTCATGCACCAAAACCCTGTCCTTTACATAAGGCTCATTCAGACTAAATGAATCTGATTTTCCCATATTAGCAAAATTACTTTCTAAATCATACAAGAAATCCAGAGTAGAAAAAAACCTGCCATTTATAATATTATTGAGCACATATGCTATACAAGGAATAATGGAGTCTGGTCTGGACAAAAAGAGGGCTTCATGATAGACTGATGATTCATGTCCAGCATCCATTGAGGAAGATGGATGGTGGATACCTCTTCGCGCAAAGAATACTACAAATGTATACAATGGCTGAACTTTCTTTTTGTAATATGCTAACCAAGGGAATGGAGGGTGGGACATTATGATGAGGCATTTGCCCCCCTAACCACCAATGCCCCAACCCGATTCTCACAACAGCTCCACATATTGTGGCTCCACATATGCAGGTGCACTCCGATATTACACAAATTAGGAGAATTAAGATAATACCCACAGTGCACTCTGAAATTACGCAAATTAGGAGAATTAAAATAATACCCACAAAAATAGGAATGCCCCAAATCACGTCTCACTTTGGTTCGATGACTAGGCTTGCAAGTGCTAATGCAATAGTAGAACATGGACATCCACGTGTCAATGCCTAACTGAAAACAAGTGTCAAAAAGGCTTCTATCAAAATTAACCTTCCAAACAAGATTCGTCTATAAACCATTTAAAAAAAGAGCGGTGATGCAGAGTTTTAGGCAACATAGGCGATTCCTATACCAATTTCTAAGTGTCAGATACTGCTGTCGTGTCCTTAGTGTAACGATTCAGGCAAAAAAATCGACATACATGACAATGTTATTATGTAGGTCTCATTTGATTGTTTCAAAGTTCCTTCCCCTGCTGTTGAGTTAGACATTCATATGGCAAATAGAGCTAACCACCACGCTACTAATGGCCACCATCCTATCAATCAACCATTTGATTTCTAATCCAACGGTTGGGAAAGAAGCTCCCACGCAACCAAATACAAGGGACCTCCCACCTAATTTACATTATAATTTTTATATAATAAGCCAGGAAAATCATCTTTCTTATAAAACGAGAAATTTATCAAAATACACATCACATTTTAACTACTTAACAATTTACCCTTTTTCTACTATTCCAAATCATAATCATGTGAAATTTTATAGGAATTTTGAAATTAACTTAAGATCATATGAGTAAAATGTTAAATAGTTGATCTTATAGGTGCATTATGACAAATTTCCCTCATTATAAAAGGAAAGGATTGGAATGGTATACTCAAAATACTAAGCCTAATTTGAACTCAAAAGAGAAGCCAGCCTACTAAAGATCTTCCAGGGATGGCACAGTCCTGATCCTAATGGCTATAACTGCCTTTTCCTTAGCTTTCCAGATTTGCAAACCCTAACCAAGGCTTAAATCTGCATGATTACTTCATATTTATGGCCTAAAGTGGCTTCTCCTTGCTGCCTAGTAGAAATTCCAATAACCTTTACCGTCGCACTCTTGATGAGGGTTTTGCTCGAGCAGTCGGTCAATTAAAGTTGACCTCCACGCATGATGCTCCTTGGTCACCGATAGTTCTCGTCGAGGTTCTCTTTTGTTGTTTTTCAACTTTACGGCAAGTTGGTAAGTGCCACCCACTCGCCAAAAAGAATCAAAGTTTAACTTTATCTCAAACGGGAAGACGAAGCCGGCTAAATAACAACCAATGTACTATTTCTCAGTCTCGCTCGGGTCATTCCAGGTCATGAGCGGGCAGAACTACATATGGACGTATTCGATACCTTGATGGAGATGAAATAGCACCTCATTGTTATCAGTAGGGAGGAATTTTGGAGGGACGTGCCTTTCATCCTGTCCCATGAACAAATATTATCTTTCATATGCCTTTGTTCTGTTAGGACTTGCTTCTACCAAATTAAAGAACGTCCTTTCCATTTCAAACTCACAAAGTTAACATTCTATCTTCTGGCTCACCTTCCATACAAAAATAGTTCAATGCTTTCCAACCGATATAGGAATCATCAGGTTGCAATCAGCTATGGGAATCTGTTCAACATGAACTCCATGATCCTGACTTTGTTCCAAGTCCGTTACACGACAATCCTCAATTCGATTCACCTCTGTTCCCGAAGAAGATTCTTTGAATTCCCAACTCCATTGTCCTGTCCACCCTCTTCAAACGGGAAAGAACGGGTTCATGGCCATGCTTTGAACCATGAAACTTGAGTTTTCGTGCACTATGCCTGTGCTTCTCGACACAATAGAAAATGTGTTAGTTGATCTATTTGTTGTTGGAGACATGCCCTGCTGGTCCTCATATTCATCTACAATCACGCCTAAGGCTGCCATTGAACTGTAATGATCTACTTGGTGTAGGGAATAATCAAGGGTCACCTAAATCAACTTGTTCCGAGACTAAAAATAATGTAAACCAACATTAGAGTAAAACTCTCTCTCTAAACGCAGTCAATGCTAGTGGGATAACATAAAGTCGAAACGAAATGGAAGTAAGAGTTCAATAAGAAAATGAACAATGAATAATGAATAAGCAAATAATCCGACAGGAATCCTTCAACATAACAAGATCACAACTAAGAAGAAGCTCAACAGTTCTAAATTCAAACCTCATAAAGCAAAAATTTGTCTTCCCACAAAACCTTGATTTAAAACCCTCCAAACTTCCTCTTCAATTTGTTTTTTTTTTTTTGCTGAATCAGCTTAATGTGGGTTTTTTTTTTCTCTCGTGCAGAAAGAAGCCAACCCATGCAAACCCCAAAACCAATACAACACTTCCCAAAATTCATGCTTCTAATGCTTGAAAACAACTTTGAAAACATCAACTTGATATTTAATGAAATATATATAATATTTTTAAAATATGCCCCTTTCAAAATATAATGACTTATGGTCTCATTAAGGGTATCACCCTTGATAGAATGGAATGGCGGACCAAGATTCGTGTGGTGATCCCAAATAGTTTTGATAAGACTCAAATGATGATAATTTCCAAACTAAGCATGTACCTACATATCAAAATTCCTAGAACTAACCAAGAATCATGCATCAATATTAATGTTTTGTATTTTCACCATGACCCAATGTGAAGTCCATATGACAGTTTTCATCAGGGGTTGCACTAGGAAGTTTCATCAAGGGTCACAGTAGAGGGAAGTTTCAAAACAAAATACAATAATAGTTGTGGATTGGGATTAAGCATAAACATGAACCAGCTAGGAAACAAGAGCATTTGCTCATCCCCATCCTAATTTTTAGATGGAATTTTCGATGAGAGGTTGGCAGAATCTAGGAGACTCTTTATTATTTAGGAAAGATATTTAAAAGTTTAAAGGCTCTAAACAGGCAAATGAGGTCACGTCTCAAAAATTCACTAGAAGATGTTGTTTTGATGCTGAGAAACCCTCAATTCGATCATCTCAACCTCAAGATGTATTGACATGCATCTTCCACCAGGGCGAGGAAGCGGGGAGTCAGGGACCTTTAAGTCGCTTCTCGCACCGACCCAGGAAAGAACCTGGGAGCCGGACTGTGAGTCTTGACTCATAAGGAGTGTAGGGAGGAAAACTTGAGTAGTTCGCTTCCCTGGGACAGTCACGAATGTGGGGATAAGAAAGTTCCCGACCCAGATGAACGGGTTGAATAACCCAGATGTCATAGAATGTAATACAGAAAGTAAAAAGTGATACTGAGTAAACAAGAGCGAACCGATGAAGGGGTAATAAAGTCCCCAGTAAAGTCACCAGGCTGGTTAGGTGCCTCGATCTCGTCTCCACGGATCTAGTTGATTGGGTGACATGTGTCTCGGGTTCGGAAGGCCCGGGACCTAAGATCGCTCTCTCGAGAACCACATTAACAAAACAAGGGCAGGTGTCCAACTAGTGAGAGAGGAATTTTGAATGTGAGGTGGGGACCAACCTCACCTGGGTCCGTGACTTACTCGGGCTGACTCGCATGGGCGCCCACTTAGATCACGATGGAAAGCCTCCAGCTGGTTCGAAATCGCCTCCATTGACCTGCAATCTCCTTGTTTTCTGCACAACACTACTATGGTTAATTTGCATGACAAGTGGGCCGAAAGACCCACCCTTGTCTTAGGGCAATGCACCTTCGTATGGATGAAAAGGTGAGAAATTAGGGTGATGAAGTGGAACGTTCAAATAAAGGTCGAAAAGAGAAGAGAACTTGATGAAGGGACGAGACTAGCATGATAGTCGGATAGTAACCGACTCGGATTGGTAGCAAGACGGGCATGGTATTTAGGACCAACACGACGATAATACTACCCGAAATCGAGGCCAATATAACTGTCCTAATCTGGTGTGGCAGCAAGACGGACATGGTACTCAGAACCAGCACGACGACAATATTGCTCGACAGCCAGACTGTTATGGCGGTACTAGACTAAGTCAACCTTCAGTCAAGTGAGAACAGGAGAGTGTGAAGAGAAGGCGCGAGACGGCGAAGAGATGGGGTCCCGACGGCGCTAGGTGTTGCCACCCACAACTGTGGAGTAACAGTGTCGTGACCCTTGGACAGCGCTAGACACTACTGCTCACGGTTAGAGGGTGAGTAGTGAACTACAAGCGGTGTTGGGCATCGTCGTTGGCAACACGAGAAGGCAGCACACCCCTATGTGGGTGGCGATAGTCTCTTGTGAAGTAGATGACGATAGTTCTTTTCAATGCGTACGGCGATAAGCGTTGGATGCAAGAGAACCTGCGGACGACGAAGGGCACTGAACGTATGAAAGAGGCTTGCGGATGGCAATAGGCACCGAGCGCACGAAGGAAGCTCGCAGACGACGATAGACATCGAGCGTGCGAAAGAAGCTCGTAGACAGTGATAAGTGTTGTCGTGACCTCTCCTGGGTGGTGATAGGCATCGCCGTCTTTGATAAGCACGCAACAAGGGGAGTCCCCTACGGGCGGCAATAAGTTTCACCTTCTGTGCTCTTCACTAAGACGTCGAGGACACATCTATGGGTGGAGATGAGCAACGCGTCTGCGAGCCTCGCTGAGAGACAGAGATGGACGAATAGTGGGGAAAGAAGCTCGCGTATAGTGCTGCCATCGCCATGCGCGACCTGTGAACCCACAGGAGGGGGAAAAAAAAAGAAAGAGGCATGCACGACACTACCACTGTCGTGCATGGCCTCTGAGGGAGGCTCAGACGAAGAAGAAGAAGAAGAAAAAGAAGAGAGAGAAGAAGAAAGGGAAAAAGACAAGAGAGAGAAAGATTTACCTTGAGTTTGGGTACCGATCCAAAAGTTTCTCTCCTTCCTCTCTCTCTCCAAATGTGACCCAACAATAGGCAAGATGAAAATTTTATTAAGCAAGTGAAGGGTTCTTTGTACAATGGTAGTACGTGGTATATATATAGTTGTGCCCAAACATTGGTGGATTGACAAAAAGTAAACCTAATTGCTGGAAATTAAAATTTAATTGAATTAAAAGAAATTAGAAAATGGGGTGCAAAATGATAGATTTGCCCCTTCCTAACAATTTTTGAAATTTCAAGACAATCCCTGTGCTGCCCTAAGACGTGCATGATTTTTCATGGATGATCCCGGGTTGTTCTGATACCCATTTGATTGAAAGATGATTGTTTTCTTATAGGGCTCGGCATGACGATCAATTTGATACCAACTTCGAACCATGGATCATGTCTCTTCAAGTGTTCAATAGATTTGTTTGATCTACACTTTTTTTTAATTTTTAAATTTATATTTAGAGATGAAAATAAATTTCAAGCCATCACAAAGATTTATGATACTAAAACAAAAACAATATGTTTCGGCATTATTTGAAGGTTGCGCCTACTTTGATTGTTAAGGGCCTCGGCCTTATACGAACCACACCGTTTAAATTCTTATTGCTTAAATCAATGTCCAAATATTAGGAATATTTGGATCGTCTAGAGCTGAAATATATCAGTGGCTATATTGTGGTTTGAAATGCGAAAATAAATTATCGAAAATTTATCAAATTACCCAATATAGATGAAGTAATAACATTCTGCGTATTTGCAACTATTCAAAGACAAGACCATGCATTTTTCCATGGGTATTTTGAAATTAAATTAAAAGATATGAGAAAAGTGTTAAGTTATTCATCCCCCGAAAAAAATAATCTATTATGCGAAATAAAGAGAAAATAAGTTGAGAAAAAAGTGTAATGCTTTGGTCAATGTCGGAAAATTTGGTACATACATTTATCACTTTTCCGTATGGTATTTTTGTAATTCTAGTACTACTTAAGAGGTCAATCTTGTGTCAGTTTTGAGAGGATATCTTTCTTAACAGGAGCTATTTTTGAGAGACATCTCTATGCTCTGCATTCCAAGTCATGTAGAACATGAAACAGACAAATATTCAATTTAAACTTTATTGGACTCCTCTTTTTTCCTTGTAGCCTACAATAAAATTAAACTCCCGAGCATTTAAAAACTTCAATATAGGTATGAAATGTCTCTCATTTTGATGGTTAACAATTTCTCATTGTGATTGTGCGAATATGTACAAAATGTGTAATGACAAATTTAACAAGAGAGCACAAGAGGGGGAAACGAGTATAAACCTACTTAACATAAGACACCTTCGTCTCATGTTTTCGATATGTGTCAACACATCAAGGACATGACACTTGTGTTTGACACTTTAGAAACTTAGACATTTATTTTTAACCACTTGTTGAAATGTCACAATAAAAGTACTTGAATACCATATAAAATCCTACCTCCCCCTTCTCTAAATGATATACAGATGTGCCATCTCTAAAAGACCAATTTTGAAGTTGACACGTCTAGCATTCATATCTAAGACACTAATTCATGTCCTAATGTCTTTGTAACTACAGAGATTGGGGTGAGATTCAATCTTAAGATTGAATCTCAACAACAAAGGGAATGGTGCAGATTATATTGGGGATAGATAAATGAATATAGATGATTGTGGTGGCCCTTGTAACTATTTTATTTGATTCCATGCCACCAAAGGACAAACAAGCGGGTGAAGATTATAGTTTTGAAATAATACTAACATTTCTTTTTTTTTTTTGAGAAAGTTAACCTGAAATATTACCAACATTATAAGGGACTTAGTAGCTCCTTCAAGCATAAAATAACCTATTTCCAGGCAGTTTATTTATCGCCATATGTGGGCATAATATAATTTAGTATTAATTAAAAAGTTACAAGTTTCAAAGAAGCACAATGATTACATGAATACATAATAAATAATTTACAGATATACAATCTTATATAATACTTATATGTGATATCTAATGTTGAGCACATATATTACGCTCCCATGGGAGCATAGTCTACTTCTAGTACCTTGGTCAGATGACCTATTTGGGAGGATTTTTTTCAATCTGAAATTTTGGTGACAACCATAGAATTACTAGATAATTACTCAAAATATATTTTGACATTAAATTTTTCTACCACTTAGATCTCACCCTCTAAAATTTGGACGGTTTCTATTCAATCTTGAGACATTATTTTATTCAAAAGCTTAAATGGTGCAATTACGAAATTTTGTTATTCAGGTTAATCTATGGGTGTTTTTGTTTTAGAATAAGGTTAATCTATGTGTTAAAGAGGTGACATCCGCAAAATTTGGGATCCTAGACTAATCGTAAAACGGGTTTTACTAGAGGGAGTAAATGAATAATATACTCCCGAGGGAGTAGAATATATTTTAGCTCCAATGTTAATGACATATGCTCAATTATATTTTCAGTTTCTTATAAGTATTGGTTTCAACAATGAGTTTCTAGCCTGCATTAGTTCCAATACTACTAAAGAGGAAATATGTTACAAAAACAGATATGTAATAGAGTTTTAGTTTCCTATAGACATGGAATCGACAATGAGTTTCTAGCCTGCATTGGTTCTCCAATACCACTGGAGAGGAAATATATTACAAAGACATAAATATTCGTGTTAGCATCTGACACAGATACAAGTGTCAAAAATGTCAACCCCAAAATTAGCCTTTCAGACACAACACGTCAATATATCATTTAAATAGAGGGGGCCTATAACTTTAAGTGACACTAAAGTACTTTTGAAATGAAATTACAACAAAAGAAGTTAACAAAAACATCTAAATTTCTAAAGTGTCAAACACAAGTATCGTGTCTTTAATATATCGGCACACACCAAAAAAACATAGACACGTGTTCATGTGACACAGGAGAGGAGTTTCAAGTAAACTACAAACAAAACTTCCCATAGTCCTAGATTGTGCCTCGGAGACAAATAAGAACTGATATATACTACTATACTAGTCATCTACACAAGTTTCAAATGGGGCAAGGCGTTTGGCAAGATAATTCAGAATTTCAGATATGTAAATCCCTTGAGCCCCTAGAAAATATGGAAGACATTCCCATACTGAAATCACAATGAACTTACCGTTCAAAGCTGCCTCCATGACTAGAAGTACCAGAGCAATCGAACAAACAAGTTTTGATTTGATCCTAATAACACCCATAGGTTGGTCGAAATATCATGAACACAACTGAGAGACAGTTCTGATGTGGACTCTCTCTCTCTCTCTCTCTCTCTCTCTCTCTCTCTCTGCCTTACACTATGCCAAACAAATCCACCACGCTGCAAGATAAAAAGAGAATAAGCTGAGAAGAAAGTGTGTAAAATTCATGAATACTTTGTTATTATCACTTTTTCCTATATTTGCCATACAATATGTCCAGAAGTTTTTTATAATAACTATTCTTTATGGTGTGTTTGTAATTATAGAATTGGTCATAAAATTTAAGAGGTCAGTTTTGCATCAGTTTGATAGGATATCTATTTTAACAGGATCAATCTTTGAGAAAGATTATATACTTAACAGTTCATATTTCAAGTCATTTAGAACATAAAATAGATGAGAAAACTATTCCATCCAAACTTTGCTAGGCTCCTTTTTTCCCCTTGCAGCCTCCAATACAGTCAAATTCCAGTAGCTACGCATTTAAAATCTTACTTATACATATAAATAGGGAAAGTCTCCTGTCCACATGATGTAGACAGTGGAAGGGCACACAAGCCGTTTCCAATGGTTCAAATTAGACATTGTCACATCCAACAGCCACAAAAGAATTTTATTTTTTATTTTTTATGTTTTATTTAAAAATGATATTTATTTAAACTTTTGGTTAGATGTATTTTTACATAATGCACCATAAAAAACAACAAAAAAATATTTTAACCAAAAATTGACAAAAATAACCTTAATTAGGGGTATTTTGATCGACTTTTTGTTTAAAATATTTTTTATTATTTTTATTTGCTGCTCCATATATAAATACATGCATAACCCAAATTTGAGATAAATATTTTTAAAAATAAAATTAAAAATAAAATGTGAAATCCTTTTTGGGCCATTGGATAATACTAGCTTCAATTTGAATCTTTAAATGGTGCTCGTGTATCCTTCAAGAATCCATAGCATGGGATGTTATACTATTTCTCCAATTGATTAACAATTTCGCATTGGATTGTGTGAAATGCACAAGAATGTGTAGAGCTGGATTCAATTAAAAAAAAAAAAACCAGAGAGAGAGCACAGGTGAGGGAAACAAGGGTACAAACCGATGTGACATAAGACATAGTTGTCTATTGTTTGTAGGGCATGTCGACACACCAAGGACACGACACTCATGTCTGACACTTTAGAAACTTAGACACTTCTTTTTAAACCTCTCGGTTTGAAATGTTATTACAAAAGCACTTAATGTCACATAAAATAATACCTCAACCCCTTTCAAAATGATGTATTGACATGTCAGATCTAAAAAGCCAATTTGATATTAGCATTTATAACACTCATATCCATGTCAAATGCTGACACACGTCTCTATATCTTTGATTAAATCTCAACAAAATAATGAAGTCACGAAGGGAATGTTACAGATTATATTGGAAACTAAGTAATGAATATAGATCACGTCTCCCACTGTCGAACCAAGGATTCAGCCAATTTATTGGATTCTCTCTATATAAAACATAGCTCATGATTATAGTTTTGAAATATCACTAAAATAATAGGAATCAAAGTAATAGTAAACAGCACATTTCTGGACATTTTTATTGTAGCAATTTTTTTTTGAATAAATGTGGTGCAATATAATTTAATACACATCAAACAGTCACAAGTTTTAAAGAAGTACAGTGTACACACACAAGCAGAATACATAATTTATAGATGTTTTTATGTAACATGCATATGTAATATACTAGTGAATTTACATGCATTGCATGTATTAGATCAATTTAAATATGTATAAGACAAAAAATTTGAATAGAGATGACACGTTTCTCTAAAATAGAATTAAAGACTGACACTATTAAAGAGGAATATTTAAAAGTGATAAAAAAAACGTAGGATCCAATCCATTCAGGTATTAATATTTTCATATAAATGTAATTAATAAAATATAATTATAGAAAACCATCATTGTTGTATAATGATAGTTTTCAAAATAATGTAATAATTATATTATTATATAATTCATAGCGAACTAATAAAAAATAACTATAATCCACTATAATATTATAATTTATTATATTATAACATGCATATGTAATATACTAGTAAATTTGCGTGCGTTGCATTTAGTAGATCAATTTAAATATGTATGAGATAAAAATCTGAATAAATATGAGATGTTTCCCTTGGATGGAATTAAAGAAAGACGCTATTAAAGTGGAATATTCAAAAAAATATAAAAAAAAAATTAGAGCCCAATCCATTAGGTGTTAATGTTTTCATATATACGTAACTTGTAATATATAATTATACAAAATATCATTGTTGTATAATGACAGTTTCACAGTTATGCAATAATTATAATATTATATAATCCATAGTAAACTAATACAACATAATTATAATTTATTGTAGTGCTACAATTTCTTAATATTATATTATTGAAATTTTTGAAAAAATATTATATTATTGAAATTCATATATCATTATATATTATCATTACTATATCATTACAAAAATATTATATAACAATAATAATCTATTTTAAAAATATCATTATAATTTAATCCAACTATATAGCTAGAATAATGCAATTCATACTATAAATATAATTATATAATTAAATTATTAATACAAATATAATTATTATATTAACAATATTTAAGAATTTAATTGATATGTAAGTGTGTGTGCACATGAGTGTGCATGTCTCATTATATAATTACAATATATTAGTAATATTTATTATAATTACCTCATGCTTCGATCTCCCATAAATTCTAGTAATTTATAATTATTTTATTAATAATATTCATGGGTCAGCATTGAGCCCGTACTTCTTTGTCTTAATTATGAATGACTTAACTAAGCACATGTAGGATGAGGTACCTCGGCGCATGTTTTTCGCAGATCACATAGTTTCGATCGATGAGACCCGAAACGATGTCAACACAAACTTAGAACTTTGGAGGGATGCTCTAGAAACCAAAGGTTTTAAAATTAGTCATACTAAGAAAAAATATATGGAATGCAAATTTAGTAATAATAAGAGTAGAGACAAGGAAGTAGTTAACATTGACGACCAAGAAGTACAAAAAGACCACACTTTCGATACCTTGGGTCATCATTCCAAGAAAATGGAGAGATTGAAGAAGATGTCGCATAAAGAATTAAAGCTAATAGGCGAAATGGAAATGTGTAACTGAAATTTTATGTGATTGCTACATACCAATGAAGCTTTCTATAGGACAATTGTGAGACCAGCTTTGCTTTATGGGGAGGAATGTTGGGAGGACAAAAAATAATATACCCATAAAATGAGTGTAGTGGGACGGATGAGTGACAAGACAAGAAGAGATAGAATCTAAAATGAATCTATTCAGGAAAGTTTAGGTGTGGCACCAATAGGCGATAAGATAAGTCAGAATAGACTTAGGTGGGCTGGCCATGTGTGGTTTAGACCTAGTACAGCACTTTTTAGGAGCTGCTAGTTAGTTCAAGTGGAAAGATTGGAAAGGGTAATAAGTAGACGCAAAAGAACATGGTTGGAAGTAGTCAAAATAGATATGGGGAATTATGGCCTTACTGAGAGTATGGCCTTAAATAGAGCAAAATGGCATACCAGGATTCATGTAACCGACCCCAATTAATTGGGAAAAGGTTATGATGATGATGATGATTAATAATATTCAAGAATTTATTGATATATAAGTGTGTGCTTACATGTGTGTATATTTCATTATATAATTAAAAAATGTTAATAACATTTATCTGAATCAACTTGTGTTTCGCTCTCCTTAAGATCTAGTCATTTATTGATAACATATTTAGGTTTTATCGATACACATTTTCTTTATCATCTTTTAGGAAACAAACGAAAAAAATGGAAAGAAGAAATTTGATGTTTGAAATACTTTTATCATAATATTATACAAATCTTTATGTTATGATATTATAAAATTTTATAGTTATTACCATAATGAGAAATTATTATACAGTTATAATAATGGTAATAAGAAATTATTATACAGCCATAATATTCATAATGAGAAATTATATAATTATAATAATGGTAATAAGAAATTGTTATACAGTTATAATATTCATATTTAATATTAATAATAATTATTATTATTATTATTATCATTATAATTATTATCATCATCATCATCATCATCATCATCATCATCATCATCATCATCATCATCATCATCATCATCATCATCATCATAGTAATAATAAACATATAATAATTTATTATTATCTACTTATACATTAGAATATATTTATTTTTACCTTAATATATTTTAACAATATGTATTTCATACACCATATACTTCTTTCCAAAAAAGATAGAATTTGCTTCTTTTTTTTATTGAAAATTTGGAAAGATAGCCCGTATCAAATGCCCTAAACTTCTCTATCAGAACTTCATATGCCCTATATCCTCTCTAGAAATAGGATTCCCCTTTATTTTTGCAACATGTGTCTACCCATTAACTGTGTTTAAAAATGTAGCATAGATACAGATAATGTTTACCATGTAGCTTGCATAATTAGATAAAAATGGATAACAAGAGAAAACATGAGAACCAGAAATGAGTGGTACGACATTAGGTAAGGCACGAGGATGATAGCCACAACATTGACAGATGCTTAATTAGAGTTTCAGTTTCTTATACACATGGGTTCCACAATGAGTTTCTAGCTAGGTAATATGTAATAAAGACCCAAATATGTCTCAGCATTAGACTCGAATATAAGCATCAAAAACACTAGCACCAAAATTAGATTTTCAGACATAACACATCAGTACTTCATTCAACTAAAAGAGGGAAGTGAGATTTTAGGTGACAATAAAATAATTTTAATACGAGAACTTCAACAAAAGAGGTTAAAAAGAAGTGCCAAAATTTCTAAAGTGTTAAGACACAAGTATCATGTTCGTAGTGTGTCAGCACACCCCAAAAAGCATAGACACGCTTGTCCATCTTCCATAGGAAAGGAGTTTCCAGTGAACTGCACACTTTCCATAGTAGTAGATTGTGCCTTCAAAAAGAATGCAAGCCAATACGTTCTACTAGTCGTCAATACAAGTTTCAAATTGAGCAGACCATTTGGCAAAATCATGGTAATTCAGATATGTAAATCCCTTAAGCCCCTCAAAAAAATTTTAAGGCATCCCATTATTGAATCACAATGAGGTTGACCTTCAATGCCGCCTGAACTACCCAAAAAAACCAAACAAACAACTCCTAATTTGGTCCTAGAACACCGATAGGTTGGTAGAAATACCACGAACACCTGATTTGCGACAAGCTTATCATGCATATCTGCCCTGTGTATGGGATGATCCAATCAACAGTGGTTCACGAGTCTAAGCTATCCTATCAGCATGCCCAACTATCAAGTTGGAGAGAGAGAGAATCCACATCAGAATCAGAAATGCAGTAACCATTGACTCCTGCCTCTCTCTCTCTCTCTCTCTCTCTCTCTCTCTCTCTCTCTCTCTCTCTCTCTCTCTCTCTCAAAACTAGACTATGCCAATAAAAAAGAAAAATCCACAATGCAAGATGAAAAGACAACAGGTTGAGAAGAATGCATGGTAAAAATTCATGAATACTTTGGTCAGTGTTGGAAAATTGGGGACATACATTTATTTTTTCTATGCTTACAAAATAATATGTTCAAGAACTTTTTCTATTATAATCATTCTATCCAGTGTTTTTGTAATTCTAGTATTGGTTATAAAGTTTGAGAAGTTTTGTATCAGTTTGCGAGGATATCTATGTTAACAGGATCAGTTTTTAAGAGAGATCTATATACTTCATATTTCACATCTAGAACAAAAAACGGATGAGTAAACTATTCAATTCAAATTTTGCTAGACTTGCCTTTTTCCTTTGCAGCATGCAATACAATCAGATTCCTGAGCATTTAAAATCTTAATTATAGTTATGAAATAGTCTCTTTGATGATGATTAACAATTTATCATCGTGATTGTGTGCAAAAATGTACACAAATGTGTAAAGATGAATTCAATAAGGAAAGAAAAGAGAGTGCAGGTGGCAGGGACAAGTGTACAGACTTATGTAACATAAGACACGCTTGTCCATTATTTTTGGCACATGTCGACACACCAAGGACATGACACATGTGTTTGACACTTTAGAAACTTAGACACTTCTTCTTAAACCTATCATGCTGAAATGTCGACACTTCTTCTTAATATCACATCAAATCCCACTCTTCCCTTTCTCTAAAGATGTACATAAGTATCACCTCTAAAAAGCCAATTTTTTAGATTAGCATTTATAACACTTGAATCCATGTCAGACACAGACACATATCTTCGTGTCTTTGTAACATAACTACAGACATTAGGGTGAGATTGAATCTCAACAAAATAATTAAGTCACATAAGGGATGGCGCAAACTACATTGGACATTTAGTAATGAACATTGATGATCATCAAAAAAACAATGACCATGTTGCCCCCTATCGAGCTGAGTAGACCATTTTATTCAGTCTCTCTCCTTATATACCCAAAGGACAAACAAATGTGTGAACATCCTCATGATTACAGTTTTGAAATATTACTAACATTATACGACTGAAATATTAGTAGCTTCTTCAAGCACTATTGCTTATTCAGGACATCTTATTTACAGCAGTTTGTGGTGTCATATAATTTAGTACGAATTAAATAGTTTAGTTTAAGGAAGCATGTTTGCATGCATCCATAATAAATAATTTATAGATATCCATTTTTATATAACATGTGTATGTAATATATAATGTGCATCACATAATTTGCATATTTAGAAAAACAAAGGATAAAAAGAGAACAAAATGACTACAAGGTTTGCATGCATACATAATGTACAGTTTATATGTATGCATTTTTGTATAACATGTATATGTAATTAGATAATATGTATCATGTCATAAGAATATATAGAAAAACAAAGGATAGAAAGAGAAAAAAAAAGAAGCCAAAAATTAACGTCTAAACCACTAGGTATGGCATGAGGATGATAGTCATAAAATTGACATGCTCAATTAGAATTTCTGTTTCTTATAGACATGGTTCAACAGTGAGTTCCCACCTGACATATGTTTTCATTACTAGTACAGACGGTATATTTTACAAAGACAAGGATATGTTTGTCAACATCAACATAGATACGAGCATCAGAAATGTCAACCTTAAGATTAACCTTTCAAACACGATAGGTTCATACATTACCCAGAGAAAACGGGAGGTGGAACATTAGGTAGCATTAAAGTATTTTTACAATGAGATTTCAACAAAAATGTCAACAAGAAATGCCGAAAGTCTATAAGTATCGGAAACCAGTATCGTGTCCTTGGTATATCAACACGTGCCAAAAAGCATAGAAACGTGTTCATGTTACATAGGAGAGGAGATACTAGTAAAATACAAAAGTAGTTCCCATAGCCCTAGAATGTGCCTTGAAAATGAATGTAAACCTATAAACCTATACGTAGTAGTCTTCAATACAAGTTTTCAATGAGGCAGGTCCTTTGGCAAAATCTTGATAATTCAGATATGTAAATCCCTTAAGGCCCACAAAAAAATTGAAAGACATCCCCATCCTGAAATCATATGAACTTGCCAATTAAAGTTGCCTCCAAGTCTATTAGGTAACCCAAGCAATCAACCAAATATGTTCTCATTTGGCCCTAGAACACCCATAGGTTGGTCGAAAAATCATGTAACACCTCTGAGGTAATACAGACGTGGTTGTGCATATTGGCCTTGTGTACAGGATGATTCAATCAGTGAGTCCATGCTCGGTTGGTCGAAAAATCATGTAACACCTCTGAGGTAATACAGAGGTGGTTGTGCATATTGGCCTTGTGTACAGGACGATTCAATCAGTGAGTCCATGCTCAGTTATCAGCATGACCAAAGGATCAAGTGTTAGAGAAAGAGAGAGATTCCAAAACAGAAAGATCAGTAATGCAGTAGCCATGGCCTCCTGTCCTGCTCTCTCTCATTCTCTGTCTCTCTCTCTCTCTGAATTAGACTACACCAAAAAAAAAAAAAAACCGAAAAGAAAATCCACCATGCAAGATGAAAGAGAGTAAGTTGAGAAGAAAGTGTGGAAAACATTCATGAATACTTTGGGCAAAGTCAGAAATTATGGAACATACATTTATTTTTTAAAAATGTTTGACAAGGAACGCCCCATGAAATTTTGGGACATACAGTTCTTTTTAAAAAATGTTCGTAAAATAATCTCAGAATTTTTTTTCTGTTATAACTATTATATATGTGTTTTTGTAATTCTAGTATTGTTTATAAAATTGGAGACATCAGTTTCTTACATTTTGTAGGATATCCATTTTAATAGGATCTGTTTCTTGAGAGAGATCTTTACACTTCATATCTCCGGTCATTTAGAACATAAAACAGATGAGTATTCGATCCAAACTTTGCTAGACCCCTATTTTTCCCTTGCAACCTCCAATACAATTAACTTCCAGAATTGAGCAGTTAAAATCTTAATTTTAGTTATGAAATATTTCTCTAGTTTCGATTGTTAACACTTTCGCACTGATTTGTGCATGAAAATGTACAAGAATGTACTTTAAGATAAACACAATAAGGAAAGAAAAGATATTGCAGACTAGAGGAACAAGAGGTAGCCAATGTAACATATGACACGTTTGTCCATTATTTTTGGCACATATCGACACACCAAGACACAACACACCATATTTGACACGTTAGATACATAGACACATCTTTCAAACCTCTCTTGTTGAAATGTCACAATAAAAAAACTTAAATGTCAAATAAAATCCCATCTCCCTCCTTCTCTAAATAACGTACAAACGTGTCGTTCCTAAAAAGCTAATTTTGAGGTTCGTATTTCTGACTATCCGTATCAAACGGTGACCCACATCTTGGTGTCTTTGCAACATAGGTATACATATTGTCAAATGATTAAATCTCAACAAAATAATGCGTCACTTAGGGGATGGTACAGGTTGCATTGGAGACTTGAGTAATGAATACAAATTATCTGATCGCCCATTGTCGAGCTAAGGAGCAACCATTTTATTTGATTCTCTCCATATATGCTCAAAGGACACAGATTTTTTAACATAACTCATGATTATAGTTTTGAAATATCACTAATATTACTAGCTTCTTAGAAAACAAGATAGCCTATTTCCAGATAATTTATTTACAGCAATTTGTGTTATATCATTTTAATACGCATTGAACAGTTAAAAAGTTCAAAAGAAGTACAATGTTTACATGCATACATAAAAACATAATTCAAAGATAATTGTTTTTATATAACATGTGTATGTAATATGCAATATTATCATGTAATTTGCGTACTTAGAAGGATAGACGATAACAAGAGAAAACAAGGAAGCCATAAATGAGCGAGTACGACATTAGGTACGGCATGAGAATGATAGTCACAATATTGGCATATACTCATTAAGAGTTTCAGCTTCTTATAAGCAGTCTTGACAATGAGTTTCTAGCATACATGGCTTATTAGTGCTACTAGCGAGGAACTATGTTACGAGGACACGGATATATTTGTCAGCATCTGACACAGATACGAGTGTCAAAAATACCAACCTCAAAATTGACCTTTCAGACACGACACATCAGTACATTATTCATAGAAAAGAGGAGGTGAGATTTTAGGTGACACTAAAATATTTCTATATTCTATAATAAGATTTCAGACAAAGAGGTTAACAAGTAATATCTAAATTTTCAAATTGTCAAGAATAAGTATCATGTCTTTGGTATGTAGACAAACACCAAAAAGCATAGACATGTCCATGCTACACAGGAGAGGAGTTTCTAAAAAACACTTCTCATGGTCCTAGATTGTGCCTCGAATATGAATCCAAACTGATACGTACCAGTCTTAAATACAAGTTTTCAGTGGGGCAGGTAATTTGGTAAAATCTTGGTAATTCAGATATGTAAATTCCTTAAGACCCTCAAAAAAAAAAAAAAGAAGAAAGATGTCCACATCCTTAAATCACATTTAACTTACCCTTCAAACTTGCCTCCAAGTGAAATAGTACCAGAGAAATCAAACAAGCAAGTCCTAATATATTCCTAGAACACCCATAGGTTGGTCGAAATATCATGAACACCTTTGAGGTAAGACAAGGTTGTGCATACATGCCTTGTGTACAGGATGATTCAATCAACAGCTGTTCAGGAATCTATGCTAAGAAATCAGCACACCCAAGGATTGTGTTGGCGAGAGAGAGAGAGAGAGTCCACATCAGAGAGATCAGTAACGCAGAAACTATGGCCTCCTGACCTTCTATCTAAAGATCAGTTATATCAGTAGTGCAGTAACCATGGCCTCCTGCCCCTCTCTCTCTCTCTCTCATGGTACCATTGCCAACACTGCCTCCCTCTCTCTCTCTCTCTCTCTCTCTCTCTCTCTCTCTCTCTCTCATGGTACCATTGCCAACACTGCCTTTATACATGTTATGGGTTATGACAGGTGTTTTAAGAACCTTGCTGGTTTCTCTAGATTTTATTGACTGCCCCCAACAAGGGACATAGGACAGGAATCACAACACCCCCTCCATTATATCCATTCCACTTGGGAGCTTCTCTCTAGCTTTGCTCAACTTCTCCTCCATCTCTTTAGGGCTTCTAGTTTCAATCGGGTTTGCCTTCTCAAAATGCTTCCTCCCTTTCCTACTTAGTTGATGGCTTTCCACACCGGGAAGAGGTAAACCTGGACGCTCAAAGATGCCTAGAAAGAAACTTCCTATAATCTAAAGAATGTCATGAAGACACCATTCATTTCTTTTTTGAGAAATAAGAAATAGGGGGTGCCCTACGATTATTGTTGCTAAACAACACCATATGCTGCAGCAATCGCGTATGGAACTCCTCAGGCTACTAAATAAACGGGGAGTTCCTAACCGCAAACAATACCATCATGCCAAAACCTAATTTCACAAGGTGCGCATCAAATAAACACTTCCAGATGAAACTTGGACTGATCAGATACAGGTGTAATGGATCCAAATGTATATATAAAATATTATGAACCTAGCAAACTGTCCAGCTATTTCCTACCGCATTTTCGGCCTACCTCTCAACCATTCGATCTTCATGAACAGTTGAGAATGCTTGTTAGTCAATGAAAATTTTTTTTAAAAATCAATTTGGACTGAAAGCTACACCTCATTTGGGTGCACCTAAGAGAAAATAAGAAACAATTCAAAAAAGTAAAATGACTATAATACCCATGCAATATTGCAGCGGTATTTTGATCACTTAGTTTTAAAATTATCTTCTATTATTTTTTAAGGTGCATAGGGGTGAGAAGTAGACAAGCCAAGTTTCACATAAATCTGATGTGCAAGAAAAAAAAAGAATGGAATTCAAATAATAACACACTATGTCAACCATCCAATCAAATATCATACAACTAGTTGTGAGGTGGACTGAAAGTACTGTAGAAAGCGATTTGGAGCTACTAATAGGTCTTTCCATATACAATTGCTACTGAACACTATAGCGTTCAGTAGCTTTTCGATGCATATGTGTGTATCTATGTGTGTTGTGTATGGCGTGTGTGTGTATCATCATCATCTAAGCCTTATCCCAACTTTTTGGGGTCCAGCTTTTATGAATTAGATATTGCAAAAGTTTTTTGCTAGCTGCCACATAAGATAACCCTCTACATTTCTCCGTGGCTTGGGATCGGCATGACCAGTTTGGGATAGGTCATGGTGGAGTTGTATGTATGTATGGAAGAAGCTACTGAACGCTATGGCATTTAGTAGCAATTGGAGCAGTCATAGCTTCAACAATGTCCACTCTACTAAATTTGAATGGATGTTGGGGATGCTTTTTTTTTTCTTTTTCTTTTTTTTTTTTCATAGAGAGACTCTATAGCTTTAGATTCTCTCTCTTCATTGTCCTCTACCAAACCCTTCTCCCTCTCTCCTCTGCACTTTCCCTTTCCGTATCTCCAGTCCACTTTCCCTCTCTCCTCAAGCTCTATCTCCTAGCCATCGGAGCATGGATTTCTCTCCCCTCAAGCTATCCTAGCCATTGAAGCATGGATCTCTCTCGCCTCAAGCTCTCCTTGATGTGAAGGACCTCCCCGAGCTCTCTCTCTCTCTCTCTGCGCTTTGTTTTGCACTCTAACTCTCATACTCTATCTCATATATGTCTTTTGTTATTCTTGACTTTTTCTCTCTCTATGAAACAAAAAAAAAACACCCCACCATCCATTAAAATTTGATGAAATGGACGGCGCTTGGAGCCATGAGCTCTGCAATTGCTACCAAACCAAAGGCTACAGCATTCAGTAGCTCTCTCTCTCTCTCTCTCTCTCTCTCTCTCTCTAGTTAGCAAATGCAACCAAACCAACTTGGTCCATGTGAACCCACAAGACATGGCGGGACCAACCAGTTTATCACCGCTATAAACACTACTAGCATGTAGAGAACAAATCCACCCTAGCAAAACTAGGTGTCTAAGGTATACACTCCACTACGCAACAAGAGGACTAAACCACTCAACAAGTTAGCAGATTTTACATGTGCCATTAAGAGAAAAGAAGTTTGCTGATTTTACATGTTTTATGTTTTACTTCATGATTTTCTTTATGTTCACTATTGCTTCTGCTTTTTCACTTTTTCTCCCCTTCAGCTAACAGCCCTTGAGGCAACAACGGCAAACTAACAGCAAACCATTAGCGAAAAGGGAAGTAGAGATCCCCCACTGAGGCTGCTAATTAGTGTCCTTCCCAACCATTAGTTCATCACCTACTATGCATTAGCCAAGCGAATATCATAAAACAGAAGAGCGGATGCTGTTGCTACTTACTAGTCAACTAACAGCTTACCACACATGAATACCATCGTAGTTACTACCCAGTTGATGATGAACAACTTGGGTAACCTACTAGAGATTGAAAGTCTGCTTTTCCCCTACCTCGCTGACTTTTATTGTTCTGGTGCTCCGAGTTATCCTCTTCTTTATTTGGGCTATCGAACTTACTCATCTTTGGCGCCCTTCTACAGTATAGTATCCAATCGCTTCTTCGCACTTTATGTCTTGTTGTCTTCTTCACTCGTTTTTGCAGCTCATCTTTCCTCCTCTTTCAAGTTCTACTTTGTCTCTTCTCTCACCTGTCTCCCGTACATTTCTTATCTACTCTTTCTGATGGTAAAATGCTTTAAAAATGCCATATACCTTTTCACATTCTCGAATGGTCCGCATATCATACTTGTGATAGCTATGCATGTTAGAACATAAACTGAATCAACCTTTTTAAGTAGCGTTAAATTAGCATTTTTATTTTAATTTATTTTTATTTTTTCCTTTTTTATTTTTTTAACCAGTCTTATTTTAGTAAGAAGTGTTTTATTTTTATTTGTGAAAGGGCAAATCCTTCTTCTTCTTTTTTTGAAGGTTTGTATTTTTCTTTCTTTGCATAAAAAATAATAGATACGGGTGACATTTCTTGGTAGGAAGAGATTAGATCAGGTTGTTGGTAAAGATAAAGTTTGGAAAGGATAAGCCATCACATCTTTTTTTTTAGTACGATGATGTTTGGTGGGATGAAAAGGAATACGTACAATGTATGGAAAATAAAATTTTAGTTGAATAAAAAAAAAATTATTTTGTAGACAAAGAGAGAAAGTGAGAGCATGGCTCTTGTTCTTCTTTCTTGTTGATGAGGTGTGACGGAGATCTCAAATCCCCACGTCTGTGCTTTCTTCTTGTTGATTTCTTCTAAGTTTTTTATTTCTCTTTTTTATTTCTCTCCCTAAAACGTAATCATTTTGCCAGTTGTTGGTGCCCGTGAATTTAAACTATGTCTGGTGGTATCACCTAACGCATTTGGAAATTACCAATAGCTAATACCTACAAAATAACCACATTTTAGAGAGAGAAATAAAAAACTAAAAAAAAAACATAAACGTCAGGATTTGAGATTTCCACCTTACACCATTAACAAGAAAATAAGAAAAAAAAAACAAGAGCCATCCTCCCGCTCTCTCTCTTTCTCTTCAGAATAACCTTTGTTTATTCAACCAAAATTTCATCTCTCATATATTGTACATGCTCCTTTATATTTATACATATATATATATATATATAAGAGATAATGAGATCGTCGGGATTTGAAACTTTATCTTTACCAACAACCTCATTATCTCTTATTTATGAAGCAAAGAAAGAAAAATATGGACCGTCCAAAAAAATGAAGGATTTACCCTTCCAAAAATAAAAAATAAAAAACATCTTACTAAAATAAGATTGGTTGAAAAAATAAAGAGTAAGAAAGAAAAATAAATTAAAATTAAAAAATACAAACTTAAACTACTCCTTCCGACTACGATCCGTTAGTTCCAAAAAAATCCAGCTCAATAATCTCGCTCCAAAAAAAATCCAACTCGAAAAACTTGACTGCATCAAATAAAAGGAAATTTTCATATGGGTATAATTTTATTGTTTAGAAAACCCACATGCCGGTATAATTATTGAATCTTTACAAAGTGCATGTGCATAGGCTGATGAAGCAGCTTCAAAGAAATTCGGCATGGTTCTACCTCCTATGCATCTTATGCACCAAGGTTTCGCAGATGACATGGAATAGTGCAACCTATGCAATAGATTCATAAGGCTAAATATGGACCTATGCTAAATGAACTTTTAGACCTCACGTTGATTTTATATTTAACTTCCTATATCACTAATGAAATGGTTATGTTATGGTTATGATGTAATTTTGGAATAACTTAGGACATGGGCTCTCAATATGGATAGAAAATGGTTGCATGACGGACTTTCAGATTAAATGTTTTATGCTCTGTAATTTGTGAATGTTTATCTATGGTATGATTTTTAATAATCGGCAAAACAAAGAGATTAAGAAAGAGGGAGACGGGCTGAAGTGGACACCTTTCCAAATTCGGCCAAAAAGCAATAGCAAGCTTCTCTTCTAAAGATATGCACACCTACAGTTCCACATGGAAATCGTGATAATACTCGATGCATATCCCCAAGCATTGAGGAAAAACAAACTCTTTTCCATAATAATTGTGTAGTTTGGGGAAAAATGTCTTACATTGTTTGCCCTACAAGGATTTGAGATATTATCAACGAATTTCATAATAAATAAATAATTTGATACATTTTCAATAGATTGACATTAATAGAGATTTTGGAATGTAAAAATCCCATATCAAGGATATATTGGAAAGGAAGAAAAAAATAATAAGAATTTCATCATAAGAAACAATATTGAAGTTTGCAATGAAAGTGAGAAGTTAATTGGTATATCTCACAATTAAATGTAGGGTAAAAAATATAAAAAATACCACTGAAGCTCCATGGATTCACATCTTCCAGGCAATCCAAACAGCGGACAGGCATATTCAATGTTTCTTACGAGGTGCTATTCAAGCAGCATACACCCCTATCCCAGGGATAGGCCAATTCCAGGAGAAGCCTATCCCAAGTACAGACCTCTCCAGGCACCCAAACAGGCCCCATAGAGAAACAAGCTTTTTTTGTTTTTTACATCAAGACACAAATTTTAGAAGAACGTTGACACAACTGGAACAAATAGTTGAACAAGTACATCATCCATGCGGTAGGTACATCCATGAATGTCTAATTATTTTTTCATTCGAAGTCTCTTATACAACCACTAAAAAAGGTATTTTACGTACTTTGGATTCACTGATACCATAGTTTCTCAAATGATGGAACTTTGAAAATTGTTCTTTTGGGGCTCATGGAAGCCATAGTCTAGAATTTGGTCATAAAAATAGAAGATTTTCAACCCAAAGCGAAATTTTAAAAGGGTTTAAATGCAATTGCAACACAAAGGCCCAAATTCAGGAAGAACATGGTGCATGACTCAATCAAATTAATTCAATTCCAATTAATGTTAACCTACTTTCTTATATTGTAAGATTTCAAGCTTGAGCTTCACAAGTTAGGGTGGAGATGGTTCCAATACTACATCCCAAGTTCAAATACTACTGCAAAATTAACCACCCCCGAAAGAAATAAGTCGTCATCATCATCATCATCATGAGAGCCTTCTCTTAACTATTTGGGGTTGGCTACACAAACCATGTTCCGCCATTGCGCTCTATGAAGTGACATATCCTCTATCAAACCACAGGCCACCATATCTCTTCTCACTACTTCCATCCATGTCCTTTTGGGCCTTGTCCTTGCGCTTTTAGACTTTCTTGAATTGTAACAATTTAGTTTTTGACCCCCATGTTCCTTTTTTTACCCTTTTTTGAGAAGAGGTAACTACTTTTCCAAGTTTTTTTTTTGTTGAGGGAAGTGAACTTTTATTGATATATAGTACTTTTTACAAAAAAATTCTCTCTTCAAAATGCTTACAATGGATGAAATCAGTCATTTGAAGTCTAGAATATGGACACCACTGTACACTCCACTCAGTCAAAGAAACAATCTGCATGAGTTTCTTGGGTGATGGAACATTCTTTTAAATTAGAGTGGAGCATCGAGTTTATATTCCGCTAGCAAAAAGGGCCATAACCCGGTGCTGGTCCCACCTACGCAGGGTCCCAGGAGGGATGAACTGGAGACAGTCCTAACCTTTGGCTTTTTATGCACAAAGTGGCCACTCTTAAGACTCGAACCCGTGCTCTTGCGTTGGCTACCCGAGCCTTTTACCGTCACACCAAGTCCCCCTTTATCTTATGCTAGCAACATAAACCCTAAATTCTGCAATTGAAAGTTCTATGTTTTGTATATACTCACAACTTCACAACAAAATGGTGAGAGTTGTATTCAATCAATTCTCCAACAATGCATGTTACCAATGACAAGGATTTCAGTAGCATATGCTCCATTATTGATTGTCAGAGCATATGGAGCATGTTCTCACTTAGCCCCAGTAAGAAAAGAAGCCGACTCACAATGAAGTTAAAGACGTTGGTTTAAGGCCAGGGTAGCTCAGGACGTGAAAGAAGAAATGTAATCTAAGATATTTTGTTCCAGTTTCACAGTTCCCCCGAAGATGGTTGATTTGCAAGTGACTATTTGACAATTTAAATCAATGCTTCAAAAACGTCGGGTAGCACCTGGGCGGCCGTGGGGGTCTAGGCTGCCCAGCACCTAGGCGGCCATCCAGAACCGAGGCGGCCTAGGTTCAAAAGGGGGCAAGAGATGTCCAGTAATCCTGTTTTGGATCTAGGTTTGGTTTTACAAATGCATATTCATGTATTTTTTATAATCCAAACAAAAACACCCCACCCCATGGGTATTTTTGCACCTAGGCAAGCACAGTTCCCTGAGCATCCACCCAGGGCCAGCCCGCCTACTTGGTCCGTCCAGGAACCCTAGCCCGCCTAAGCGGCCACCTAGGTGCTAGGCAGACCACTTTTTGAATCAATGATTGAAATAACTCTTCCATGAAGCAAACCAGATTTCAAATAAGCCAGAAAGTGGTCAATATTGGGTTGATGAAAGAACCAGAAGAATCTTAGATGGGTGATGAGCAAAGCCAAGGAAATGATGGTGGAAATACAAGGGATGTCATTTCCATGTTGAGTTAAGCATTACAAGAGAAGACCAGTCAATGAATATTCAGGATGCGTCGACGGATTGAAGCAAGGTTGATAGGTCAAACCCTATAGCCAGAGGCAGTCAGTCGATCCAGTCTACTGACTCAGATCTACGTAGGTAGACTTGAATGACCTTTATGACATCAACAAGGTCGAAAGTTTTTGAAGAGGGTATTCAACCTATGGTTAGGTATGTCCAGGATTGTTTTCTATTTTATTGAATGAGCAACTAATCAGTATTAGACACAGCAAAACGATTTTGTTAATTTCAATTTCAAAATAAATTCAAATCGGCGAAATTATGTTCCTGTTGTGTCATGATAAATTGTAACTTTAGGACTTGATGTAATATAATGAACTTGGAGTACATGAACGTGAACTGTGCTTACTCAACTATTCCTCAAGGACACACACACGTAATGTATCAAAATTAACCCAAAGAAAAATATCATCGGCAGTAAAATTTAGCACTTGCATGCAATTCCTAGATAAACCTCATGCATACCAAGTTATCCTAATCACACAATAATTCTGGCTGTCTCTATAGTCTCTCACTACAAATTGAAGAGCAAACAAAAACTTATGAAAGCAGATTATGTAGACAAAATCCAGCCACTAAATAGAGGATGCATAATCAAATTAGAAATGAAGTATAATTCATAGATCCCATATATCATCTTCACTTAAACTCCAAAAATATTGAGATGAAGTGAGTTACCCTCGTATCAATCTGCATACGTGAGGCTGCCCATCAGGATCATGTGAGACTGGACTATCTTACCCTGAGTTTCTCCAACAGCTTCCAATTATGATCACTCCTATTGCTTCCATGTCTTGTGGATCCACAGAATCATCCTAGCATTTAAAGCTGGGGGCCATCTCAGGCTGGATATGGATTTCCCTGTAATATCTGGGAAAAGAGGTAAAATGAAATCAATACATAAGAGGCGAGCCTGCTAATATGGAAAAGGGGCTAGTAATCATTATGTTTGTGGTAGGACTACATATATAACAAAGCAATGAGAGCATTCCCATGTCACGGGAAGTACTGATCAAGTTTGTGGAACTTCAAACCTAATATACAAATAGAGGCCATATATTCATGCTCAATTAATTTAATTCAAACAAATTATTGAAAATCAATCATTATTGTCTTATAGACATTTAATGATCATAATGGCAGTCAAATGTAGAAATTTGAGCTCCCTCAGAAAGACATGAGGAAGTATAAAACAGAAGTTTAATCATTTATGCAAGATGGCCACAGATGAGTTCAAATGAATTGAAACCAGTTTAGAAAGAAATTAATTAAATTTTTTTTTTTAAAATGTTTTAAAGAGATTAACTAAGTTGAACCAAAGATTACACCAGTTTAGAAAGAGATTAAGTAAGTTGAACCAAAGATTACCTAAAGAATATTTATTTTAAGAATTGCAAATATTCTTCTTAGTTTGGAACAACAGCCTTGACCTTTCTCAGTTCAAGAGATGCAGGTCGATATACAATCAAGAAAGCAGAGGGACATAACATTTCAAAAAACAGGGATTCTTCAATAAAACCACTTTTTGTTGATAGTGAACCTAAGCTTAAAAAATTTAGAATGAAAATCATCAAAGATTTTGGCAGCCAAATTAGATCTAGTGAAGGAGCTCAGAGTATAATCCAAATCAATTGCTTGTACATATTGAGCTGTTTGGCGAATGTTTAAATATTAGTATAAAATTTTCCTTGAACTTGCTATGTGAATAATTACCATGCATGGGTACATAGATTCTGCTTGATGGGATTCAAAATTACAACAAATCTGGTTCTGGGAAGAGTTATTTCCACTGTTCAGATCATCCATTCAACTAAGTGGTGACTGAGGAAGTAGTAAGGCATCATAGAAAGGATGGCATCATAGCGTAGTGGAATGCATGCACCACATTCTAACTTATCTCCTTAGTATGTTAGATATTCAGTTGACTTGTTACATAGAGGATGACAACAAACTGAAGAGATTCCAATTAAGTCGATCTTGGGAAAAAGTTACTCCTAATGATTCTGTTTATGAGGCTTATTTCATTCGTCCTATACCAAACCTTTCTTAGGAAAGTGAAGAACTGACCTTTGAAGAGTTAATTCCACCACCATCATCCGGAATAGATGGTGGATGTTACCATGTTATACCAAAATATTATGCAGGCTGTGTATGGTGCCATCTCCCAAAACACAAGTAAAAAGTGTGGTAGCAAATACGGTCTTGACCAGATGGGAGACATTACAATATTACATCAAGAAGCCAGGGTCCTTTTTTTAGCTTGTATCTGATGATACGCACAATACAGATAAACTGAACAGCCTGATATGCTAGGTTCCATCCACCCTAGGGACTAGCAAGAATCCATGCCCTATTATGAACCAGAGCCAAATACATTCAATTACACAATTACTAATACGCAAATCAATAGAAAACCCAAAATTTAGAGGAGGCATTTCTCAAAAGCATGAATCAAGAAAGTCTGAAAATATAACATAATCATGCATCTTATCATATGATAATGGGGCATGTCTTCCTATAACAAAAACTAATTTGATGACCATGGCTTCCGATCATAGATTAGTGTTAAATAAATTCTGGCCACAGACATAATCAATCACAAAAATAACTAGCATGAATGAGCTGATGCCCACCAAGTACCAAGGACATTACATTTCCTCGATACAATATAATACAAAAAGTAACCGCATCTGTGATTCTTCAAATCACCACAGAAGACAAAGATGAACTCAAAATGTTACCAGCGAGTTTCTTCAACAAGCGGCTGGTCAATTATTCTTAAAGTCCTAGAAACAGATGTATCAATTAAAACAAAACAAAAAAAGTCCCATTGTTTTTTTTGAGGAAAAGGTTAACTAAAAAAAATCCCATTGTTATACATCTCATTCATTGGAAGTTTTTCAGCAAAATTCTAACTAAACTTGAAGATAAAAAAAATCGCTAACTAAAGTGGAGACTAGGACAGAGAACAAAAAACACAGAGAAAACTGAGAAACGGCACCCATGTAATTTATTCCATGACAACTTTGGCACCAACAGCCTTCAATTTCTCGATAATCTGTTCGCCCTCTTCCTTGGAAACCCCTCTTTTGATAACAGAAGGGATTTTCTCTACCAAATCCTTAGCTTCTTTAAGGCCCAAATCAGTAAATGACCTAACTTCTTTGATGACCTTGATCTTCGAGGCAGCTTCATAGCTCTGGAGCCTCAATTCAAAAACAGTTTTTTCTGGCTTCTTCTCCTCCTCCTTGGCTGCACTCCCTGAACCCTTACCAGGCATAGCAGGAAGACCCATTCCAGCTTTCATCATGCCAATAACTGGCATCTCTTTCATTCCAAGCTTTTTCATCATGATTTCAGAGAGCTTTGAAACCTCAAGCAATGTGAGACCAGATATTTCATCAACGAGCCTAAAAACCCTATCAGTGGGTGGACCTCTATGCTCGGTGGGGTCAAAATTTTCTGGATCATAATCAGCTGGGAGCTGTCTCTGGTCTACTGTCACCTCTTCTTCATCTTCCTCGTCCTTTAATGGAGCACTGCTATAATGCATGACCTGATAAGGCCTTACCCACTTCGAAGACATGGGAGTGAACTTACCAGCATTTCTGCAAAACCGATTTGAGAATTGAGACCGAAATCTTGAAATCAAAATCATCCTGGGTTGGATTGCTTATAATTCCCAAAAGTCACAGGTTCAATGGTGACTCAATGTTTCATGTTCTGTTTAAAATGCTGCGAAATGTAAAGGAGCGGTATGCAAATCCAGTCTGAAGAGATAAATCAAGAGACGTAATGGTTTAACTCCATTCAAGCAGAAAGAGAAGGGGGATGGTGAAAACAATAGCAGGCGGCCATGGTCATGGAGTTCTAGGGTTTTTTTGGTTTAGTCGAGCACCGACTAAAGACTGTATAGAGTTTTGTTTTCAGGCAGAGTGTCTAGGGTTTTAGGAGGAGGGTTGAGTGACTTCAGTCGAGAGAGAGAGAGTATAAAGCGCTCCTGCGGGATTACAAAGTATACATAGTCGTCTCCGGTTTTGTACCGCAGGTAACAATTGGGGGTCGACCTGAGTTCTCAATATGGGCAATGGATCCGACCTGGGTTGAGGTCTAAGTTTGGGTCCGTTCTAGATTTTATCAAGATAGGCTCGCATCAAGATCGGACCTGATATTTATTTATACGGAGGTAAGTTCGGGTCCAAGTCAGGTCTATTGCCAAACTACGACCTAATCCGGTCGGGTGCCGGACTGGTCATTCTCGACCCAACCCATTACCACCCCTTCTTTCAATTTTATAGAGGAATAGGGTTGGGGCATCAATGGTTGGGGTTGTGGATGGCTCAAAATAACAACAAAATAAAGAATGCACATGTAAACCTTTGGTAGCATCTTCTCGATCTAAAATAATGAACCTATGCGATCATTATTCTTTAAAAATATTTATTTTCTTGAGCTAATTTTTTGGGAAATAATTAAACATGGAACCCATGCTGAGACATGAGAGTTGGTGAACCCAAAAATTCATTTAAAAATAAAAACTTATTTGCCGATTTTGAAGGATTACAAATTTGGTTTTCACCCTTCTAAAAACACCATATGAAAATTTCAAAGCTCCGACTCGGAGATGGGACTCGGCCCTTACCCAAGCTGAGTAACTAAACCCAAGTCAGGCCTTATTCTGGGCAAGCCAAAAATTATTAAAAAATCCTAGAAAAAACGAAAAAATATGTTTGAAGTAAAATTAAATGAAACACACCTAAATAAGGTTAGAAAATTTAGTGAGAAAATGGATTTTGAAAAAATCCATTTGCGATGGCTGGATTTTAGAAATAATCAGAAAATAAAGGAAAATATAAAAAATAAATATTTATGGCCAAAATACTTTCCAATCTTAATGATAGAAGATAAAAAAACACATTCCTAATAAATTCCTTGTCTTTTGAGTTTTTTGTTTTTTTTTAAATCCTCAACTTGACCACCCAACTTAGGTATACTAGAGCTCACCATAGTGGCGAGTCCGAGTTCTTGCCCAATAGACACTGTAAAGAACAATATCCAAACTCTTAAAATAAAAGCATAATGGATCTTTTCTTTACCATTATTATATTTTTTTTTTTAAAAAAGCACGAGGTTCCTCTAGTAAGTTCATTTTCCCACAAAATGATAGGTCATACTTAATAAAGGAAAATGCTGAAAAATAGTTTAAAATCCGAAACCTCTATCGTTTAGTAGGTCAGGGTCAACTACCTCTCAAGACAAACGACTCTATACCTCCAAGACAAACGCATTTTTTTCTCATCTATTTTTTTAGATAATTTGTTTGCATTCTCCTTCGAGCAAAGTGTATATTTGCTCTCCCGGACTAAACCCTGACTAGTAGCTTTCTTTTTGTTTGTTTTTTATTTTGGATAATTAAGTGGGAAAAACAGACTTCCACACGTTGATAAAAAATGAAAGCCACAACGTGATAACCAGGGTGAGGGGTTGCTACCACCACTACCCGAGCCGGATCTTATATTTTCAATGTGCAATATATTAAAAAGAATGACCAACGTAAAAAAAGTTTGAATCGGCACATTGGATTGAGGGAAAAGTTTATATAGAGCTGAGGCTCTAAACCATCAAATTGGAGCCTATATCGAAAAATTCAATTAGAGGTTTTTTTGATGCCCCAAATATCTTTAAATTTATCATCTCAGCATCAAGATGCATGAACGTGAGAAAAAAAAAAAGATTTCTAGTTTTGGAAATAGTATATTTTGTGACGTATTTTTTGACCGTCAATTTTCGAGATTTTTAAGTTTTCATAGATCTGTTGATCTACACTATTTTTAAAGTTTTAAACTTTATAGATAAAGATGAAAATATATTTTAAGGTTATCACAAAGATTTCCATTGTTGAAACAACATTTCTCAACACTATTTGAAGGTAGGCTCTAATTTGATTGTTTAGAGCTTAGGTTCTATACAAACCGCACCCCTGGGATTGATGCGAAATAAATTCGTATTTGAGAGTACACAAAGCTTCGATTAAGGTCTTCAAAGTATTGAAAATATTTTTATTTACAAAAAAATAATTTCAGTATATATCATTCGAAAATCTCATTATTTAAAAATCCCTAAATTTTTCATGTTATCACATTTGTACCTAATTTATTTGCAATTGAAAAATTAGAAAAAAATATATCTTAATTTTCACCTAATTAGAAAAAAAAGACCTTTTGGTATTTGTCTACCAAAATAACTTTTACGGTAGTTGTATTACCGCAATGACTACCTCAATACGGTACTTTAAGTACCGTAATGACCATGCTAAATATTGCAGTACTTTAAAGACCGTAATGCTTATTATGTATATTTCTCCATCATTTGCCACATATGAGCATTACGATTTTTAAAGTAATGTAATGCTTAGCCTTGTCATTATGGTACTTAAAGTACCGTGATGCTTAAGCTTGATCGTTATGCGCTAAGCAATATGGTATTTTAAATATCATAATGCTCGGATGTGGCAAATGAGGGGAAAAGAGACCCCGATGAACATTACGGTCTTTAAAGTACTATATTGTTTAGCTTGTTATTACGGTAATTAAAATACCGTAATGAGGTAATCATTACGGTAATACAATTATCATAAAAGCTATTTTAGTAAAAAAAAAAAAATCAAAATTGATGAAAAATGGTATAAACGAGGTCTACGAAAATTGAGGGTTTTTTTCCAATTAAGAGAAAATTAATGTATGTTTATAATAAATTCTATTTACAATTCAAGATTGCAATATTGACCCCACTTCAATTTTTGAGATTTATTTGTGTTACGCTTATATGCACCCCAACTCGTGAGGCATGCAAAGAGGCCTGAGATTATCTTGGAGTTTGAAAATCTAAAGTATCATAGCTTATCAAATGGTTCGGAACTTTAAATTCTGAGGTTTTATTTGTCAAAGTTAAAAAATTCTCAAGTATTTCCCCAGCCAAATACATCGAATTATCTAATTCCAAATTATTTGGTCATATAAATACTTTGGATTTTGGAATTCCAATCTTTTTGCTAAGCCTGATTCTCAAAATTCAAAGTAGGGGCCGATATCATTATTTTTTAAAATTGCAAACAAACTAGGTATATACACTATTATTATCATCATCAGAGCTTTTTCCTAACTATTTAAGGATGACCACATGAATCATGTTCCACTATTATGCTCTGTCAATAGGCATACTCTTAGTTAGGCCATAAGTCTATCTATCTTTTATCACTACTTCCAACCATATCATTTCGACGCCACCCTTTGCTTTTTTTGAGAATTGAACTTTCAACTTGGACTGACTTGTACCTCCTGATGGATGTTGTACTAGATCTGTGTTGTACATGGCTAGTCCATTTAAGTATATTTTTTTTCATTTTAGTGTCTATTGGAGCCACATCCCAGTTCTCCCTAATGTATTCGGTTTGAATTTTATCCCTTATTGTCTTGCCACTCATCCATCTCAACTACACTCATCTTATAATTATATTGTTTATGATCACCCAACCTGCCTCATAAAACAATGATGATCTCATACATGCTCTATAGAACTTCCCCTTCAACTTCATCGATATGCGACGATCAAATAAAACTATAGGGAAATGATTTTATACAACGGTTGTATAGTAGTATAATGCAAATATCTTAAAAAACCATATTAGAGACATTTGTTTGACACTCTTTTCATTCTGGAGAACAATCACAAAATAGAAAATTTTGAAAAAATGCTCTAGAAAGTTTTCATTATAGCGCAATTAATACAAGCAGTCTATTTTTATTGATATGGTTAGATATAGACCTCGGAAGGAATTTTTTTTATTCCCAAATTTTTTATATAGCATTATCATCACTAGATTAATAATGCTAAAAAAGAAAAAAGTGATTTTGAATTTATCAAGGGCTAGATATTGAAATTCATCAAATGGACGGTTGATATTCATTGTTGGATAGGTACTAATTTTCACCATATTTAGGGTGTAAATTAAATTTATTTATTTTTCATAGGAATGATTACGAGGATGAAGTTAATGTGTGTGCAAAATTTGGGGTCATACAGATGCCAAAAGTATGATTTTTTAGGCATGTGGTTGCATTATACTACTATACAACGGTTGCATTATATTATTTCCCAAAACTCTAATTGCACATCTCCCATTCTTCTACCTAGCTCTAATTCTATGTGCAACATCTTCGTCAAATTCTATATTTTTCTGGATTATCGACCCAATATATCGAAAGTACGTTATTTTTTGTATTTTTTTGTCATAAATGTTAACTACTTCCGCGTCTCTATTCCCATTATTGCTAAACTTAAATTTCATATACCATATGATAGTATGCCTAATTTTAAACCCTTTAAATTTTAAAACATTCCTCTAAAGTTCTAACTTCATCTCGACGCCACTTCGGGTCTCATCAATAAAAACTATATCGCCTGCGAACAATATACACATAATAATATGAAACTTTAAGGTGATATCCACAGTTTACTCTATAAAAAACACTCATACAAATACTTTAAAATAGATCCTAAAATTTTAGGTCAAGAAAATCATCCTAAACAATTTATTTGTTAGAGGGGTGAATTTACTTATTGAAATATCTACAATAAGCCTGTTCTATGTGGTGTAAAAAAGTCACAATCACTTATGATTGTTTTCAAAATCGAAACGCTCAAAGTGTAGAATAAATCAAGTTTAAAGTTAAAGTAAGTTATTTTCGAACTCTGCGACATACTCTCAGCCGTCCAATTTGATGTTTAAAGATATTCATTTATATCTGCTTTTGTGGTCCACTTTGTGCCAACAGTAACATCATCTTTGCCGTCCATCACTGCGAGGGAACGATGGAGTCAACGTCTATTTTTCCTAATTCGTTATTTTAAATTTTCGTTGGCGTACAATGCATGGTATATCGAACGGCCCAGATTCGATAGTGATGCGCCTTTTCATTGAACGTACGTTTCATGTCTTATATCAAGCTCTGTGCTCTGGCTCGGCTAAATCTGAACCGTCCTTTTTATTAAAAAAAGGCCATGAAAAAAAGAAAAAACCCTGGCCTTACGCCTTAGACCACGTGGCATGCAACTAGTGGCTAAGGTCCGACTGAATCAGAGCTCATTTCAACGTGACATTATCTCTTGACTTGTTCACATGATCCCTAATTTTTGCTCCCAAAAAAACAAGATAAATAAAAATGAATCAAGGAAGGAGTTTTGTCCACACAAAAGCTAGTAAAGACATTAAGATTCCCATAAATAATTTTGCATCTATAGAAAATAAGGGGAGCATAGAGAACTAGGGTAAGAGAGAATAACATCACAATATATCAATGATTTATTTGATGATTTATGGGAAATTATTACAACAAAATAATTACATGAATATTTGATGATTTATAAGAAATAATTACAACAAAATTACATGTTATTATAAAATTTTACGGTGCGACTTAATTGGATTGTTTAAGCTTGCAACTTTCATATACAAAATATTTTTAAAATGCATTACAAACTAAATTTGTTATTTTTTATATTCTATATATATATTTTGAATTATGCTTTTTTAAAATACCGGTCGATCACCAAAACCGCCCAAAACCAGAACCGGCTTGCCGGTTCTGATATAACCGGGCAGTTACTGGATCGATCGCTCGATTTTTCTAACATGATAGGTGGTCAATCTAAAACAATTGTAACTAACGGTTCAAATGCCTTCTTAATATAATTTTTATTTTTAGTTTTAATTTTTGTTTTTCATATGCATGATTTCCATTTTAAAGATTATACATATTCTCTAAAAATTAAGATCAAATTATATTTTAAAATATATTTATTGCCAAGGCCGCATTTCTACAATATGCTGGTTGGCCTCATAGAAACCGTGTTCTCTCTAAAAAAAATGCCAATAATATGGAATATTGACTTGTAATTTCCCATTTCTAAACTTTTTAAAAATTTAAAGAAAGTGAGGATACAAATTGCATTTTTCATATTTCATGGGGATAAGTGGATTTCCTTTCCACCTGGAACCAGTCTCTTGCTAATATCGGGAACTGCCATTGTTTCTCTTGTTATTGTTTTGGGTTAGTTTCAGGGACCGAGTTTCTCTGCAACTCTCAGAGAGCAGAGGAAGTTGGTTGCCCTCGTTCTCCCTTCTCTCTAGAAGTATTGTATTCTCACTTTAAAAGCTTCATCTTTTCTATAGTTTTTGTGTTGTTTTTTACATGAACCACCAGTAATCAGAAATCAGAGGATTGAAACAAGGTATTACTGTCTTAAAGATTTCAAGCTTTATTTTTTGATATTCGTCTAAAAATGGAGGTTACCAGTAAAATGAAATGCATTGATCTTGGCTCAAAGTTTTTGACTGGTTCATCTTCACTGGATACTAGAAAACCAATTATAAGACCCAATTTTAAGCCAGCTTTGGCTTGGAGAATTAAGCGTTTTGAAAAGCCATTGCTTTTTACTAATTCGATGAAGAAAAATGAGCATTTCATCAAGAAAGAATGTTCTTTTAGTGTGAGGAACCCTAGAGTTTCAGCAGTTGCAGCTGAGACCACTGTTACTGAAACCACTGACATAGAGTCTTTGTTTTCTGATGATTCCACTGCTAAGTTCCAACCTAAGAGGAATAGTAAGCAGTCATCTGTTGGAGCTTCAAGTGTTTCTTCTGGTATTAGGCTAGAGAACATTAGCAAAACATTTAAAGGAGTTACAGTTTTGAAAGATGTTAGCTGGGAAGTGAAAAAGGGGGAAAAGGTTGGTTTGGTGGGCGTTAATGGAGCCGGAAAAACAACCCAATTGAAAATTATCACTGGTGAAGAAGAACCCGATTCAGGAAACATAATTAAGGCAAAACCCAATATGAAAATCGCATTTTTGACCCAGGAATTCGAGGTTTCGCCTAGCAAAACTGTAAGAGAAGAATTTATGAGTACTTTTAAGGAGGAAATGGAGATTGCACAGAGACTTGAAAAGGTTGAAAAGGCTCTTGAGTCCACAATTGAGGATTTGAATTTGATGGGGAGGCTTTTGGATGAGCAGGATTTGCTTCTAAAGAGGGCAGAGGCTTTGGATTTGGATGAAGTGGATGCCAAGATTAGCAAGATGATGCCTGAGCTAGGTTTTGCACCAGAGGATGGTGATAGATTGGTGGCATCGTTCAGTAGCGGGTGGCAAATGAGGATGTCACTTGGCAAAATTCTTCTTCAGGTATGATTCTTCAATCTTTTCATTTGTGATTCTTCTTTCATGGTTTTGCTAATCTATCTTTGGACTGGTGATCACCGTGCAAGACTAGCTCATTTCAAGATTTGAAATGTTTGGATTTTGGTTTCAGTTTAATGTCGAGTTTAATTTTATTGTCATTTATGATGCTGATAAGTGGTGTTAGGTTGTTGATTGAGATGATAATTTCAGATATTAAACCTAACCGTGTCATGGTCAAATAGGTTACAGATTTTGAAACCAATCTTTTAAATCAAAGCCACTTGAAAAACAAAAAAAGTTGCATAAAGTTATAATTCGAAACTCTTCTGAACTTGGAGAAAGTAAGTTTATAAACTGACATGGGTATTGTGGCTGGTATGCCAATATTTCTTTCATGCTGAAGTCTGATATCTGTTGACATTGTGCTATATATAAAACAATGATTTTAATGTTACTTGATTGTTCATTAAGAACTTTGTTCTATTTCTGCTAGCCTGGTACAGTAAACTATGTTGATCACACTGATATCCTTTCTGTTTATTTACCAAAGACCTCTGCTTTATACCCACTTTTTTTTGTTGGTTGTATTTTGTGTTCTTTGTTGAAATATGTAAATTTTGACCTTTTTCATGCATGATGTAACTTCTAAGTCTATTCTGTTGTTTGACAAGTAAGTATCTCTTGCAGAACTCCGGAAAACTGCTATTTGTTACAAAACTGCATCCTAGATATTTGTACGACGAAGTTGTCACCAAGCAAAATATTATCACTTCAGAGCCTGGTAATGCTTAAAGAGATTTACAGGCTGTAACTGCTTAAAGAGTTTTACAGGCTGTAATTTGGGAAAACTGGAAAGAATGGGAAGAAATTTGGGAATACCAAAATGATTCCAAAGGTTGAAGTACATAATATATGTTCTTCTAGAAATACCATTTAAATCGCAAATGCCTTCTTTTTTTTTTTTTTTTACCCTGATCTATGGGAAAACCCTAAAGAAGTTTCCGTACAGATTTTGGGTTATTTTTCTAGCATTTCATTTAGGGTATGCCTGCTTTAGACTTGTGAAAGTATGAAGATGTTGCTATTTGATCATATTTTAAGACCCACTCCATAGTGATTGTTCCTTTTGTTACATCTGCTGATTTATTTTGTTGCTTATTTTCAGCCTGCTTTTGTGGAGATGCAAGACTTAGTGTTTATACTTGTCAATGTCTTTGACACTTTAGGATATCTTGACAAATTAGGACATTTACTGTGTTATCTGTTTAACAGCAGATCATAGCAGTATTTTTTATTTATTTATTTTTATTTATTTTTTTACGTTTTTAAACAAGATAATGATGGAATCCAGTTGGTCACTTGTAATTAATCCTCGATGATATAGTTGCTAACATTGTTTTACCACCTGCAGGAACCTGATTTGCTTCTCTTGGACGAGCCCACAAATCACCTTGATCTCGACACAATTGAGTGGCTCGAAGGTTACCTTAAAAAGCAAGCTGTACCGATGGTTATTATATCACATGACAGAGCTTTCCTTGATCAGCTCTGCACTAAAATTGTTGAGACAGATATGGGTGTGTCGAAGACATATGAGGGGAATTACTCTGAGTATATCATAGCAAAAGCAACATGGATAGAGGCTCAATATGCGGCTTGGGAGAAACAGCAAAAACAAATTGATCATACAAAAGGCATTATAAATAGACTGAGTGCTGGAGCTAATGCTGGTCGTGCTTCTACTGCAGAGAAGGTAAGCTGGGAATTCTAGTATTTCCTATTGAAATGTGAACACCAGGAAAACCCACGCCCTATGACCTCTTGTAATTGACACTAGAAACCCCATCGTTATGAAGTTACCATTTACTTCAAAAGATGGGTCATACCTCAGAAGTGTTCTTTGACCACATTTCTTAGAAATTCATGACAAGAAACTTATCAGCTTAAAGTTTTCTCTTGATCTTTTCCTGAGAAGTTTGGTCTTGGTCCATTCTTCTGGTGCAAACCTCTTTGAAACTGGTCAGCTGCATTGGATATAGACAGTTATTAAGGTTTTTGATCTCATAAGAAATTGATTGGCAACATATGGGCCTTTACTCCACTTGTGTCATCCCTTTCTCATTATTTTCTAAATTTGTAGTGTTGATTGGATTTTGCAAGATCTTAATGTCTATTTTCCACAAGTTCATGTGAGAATAAAAAAAGAAAACAAAATGCTTTAGACATTTGAGTTGAGTATTTTGTTCCTTTAAAAATTTGTGTACTCTGATATTGCACTTGCTATATTCCAGATGTGGGCAACCTTTCTATGCTTCCCCTACAACATAAAACTTATATACTTCCCCTTATCCAATCCTCCATTCTGAATGGAGGGCTAAGATTGCCCCATTCACAATGTCACATCTCTTCACTATTTTATTTTTAATTTTTTTTCTATAAACTATTTTGACACCAAATTTTGGACGTCCAATCCTCTATTAAATTCGCACTAGCAAAAAATAAAAAAAAATATTTCCAATAAAATAAAATGACCAAAATTCCTCTGCAAATTTCAAGGGGTATTTTGGTCATTATATTTTATCGAAAAAATATTTTTAATATTTTTTATAGGTTCGCCAGAATGAGAAGATGGCACGTACAATTTTTCATATTCATACAATTTGTATAAAAAAAACTAAAAATGAAATACTTTGAGACATTGGATCTAAGATCAAATGGTGAGTGGCTATCTTGATCAAAATTGGACGGCTGGATGGTAGGGGAAGCATAGATCTTTTATGCTACAGCGTAGAAAATTATATTAGCACATTCTTCATATTATTTCGTTTTTATTTGTCACAGAAGCTGGAGAAACTTCAAGATGAAGAACAAATTGAGAAACCATTCCAGCGCAAACAGATAAAGTTCAGATTCCCGGAGCAGGAAAGGAGTGGACGATCTGTAGTAACCATTAAAAATGTGGAATTTGGATACGAGGATCAGGTGAAAAACTTTATTTTTGGTCTTGGGCAGCATCTGAAGTTTGGAGATGTACCGAGTGTTTTTCACTAAATTTGCTCCTACTTTCCTAATGCTTTTTCCCTTTGATTGTCAATCGTGGCAGATTCTGTTTCATAAGGCAAACCTGAATATTGAGAGGGGTGAAAAAGTTGCTATTATTGGTCCAAATGGATGTGGAAAGAGCACACTTCTTAAAATGATAATGGGTTATGTGAAACCAGATCGTGGTGAAGTTTTACTTGGGGAGCACAATGTTTTGCCTAACTACTTTGAGCAGAACCAGGTGAGTAGCTAGCACAACATGTTCTTTTTTGAAACACTGAAAGCTAATATTTTTATGTAGTTTATTTTCTTGATGTGTGTGACCTTTTGTGCCATGCATGTATTCTGTCAGTGTAAATTTTAGAAAAATAGCTTATCTAGGTCATCCTATAAATTATTTAATGATTGAGGAACCTCCCCTCATTTACCATGTCTCATTTTTCTATTTTTTTGGACGAAACATCGATGCACGGTCAATTTTATATTTTCTCATTACTGAATTTACCATGTTTAAGCATGGCAGTTTATGTATTAGCTCTGTTGTTTTGGTCAGGCAGAAGCCCTGGATTTGGATAAGACTGTTATTGAAACAGTGGAAGAAGCTGTGGAGGATTGGAGACTTGACGATATAAAGGGACTCCTTGGTCGTTGCAATTTTAAATTAGACATGCTTGACCGAAAGGTCTCGCTTTTGAGTGGTGGTGAAAAGGTAATTGCAGTATCTTTTCGAACCATGCTGTATAATTTGATGCTGTATTTTTACCACTTATTGATGCCATTGGGCACCAATATTCCATCTTTTTTGGCTGTGCTAAGATTTTGATTTTGATTTGCAGGCACGGCTTGCTTTCTGCAAATTTATGGTGAAACCATCAACTTTACTCATTTTGGATGAACCAACCAACCATCTTGATATACCTACAAAGGAGATGCTGGAGGTTATGGCTTTGCTTAAAGTGCTTTGGTTTTCTTCTATTTTTTTTTTTTTTTTTTTTTTCAGTTTCTAAAGCTGGTGCATCTCATTTATGTTCTTGTTATTCTTGGGCCCTGCTGAAAAGTTTTTTAATCTATGATCAGGAGGCGATACGGGAATACACAGGCACTGTTGTTGCAGTTTCTCACGATCGGTACTTCATTAGGGAAATAGTGAATAGAGTGGTGGAATTGAAGGATAAAACTCTACAAGACTATGCAGGGGATTATAATGTAAGCATACCTGCCTGTCTTATATTATTGATATGTCTGCCTTGTAATGTTCTGCATATATTTTAAAGAAACAAGGTCAATGTAATGAATGAAAATGTGCCTTATGGATGAGCATTTGGTAGGAATGGTTTATTGGATTATTCGCATAAGCGCAAAGAAACCTGGTAATGCCTTTCAATTTTCTATTTCCAAATAAATTTCAAAAGCAAATTATTGCATCTCTTCCAATTTGCTTTGAAGGTTTTTTTATTATGTTTTCCAACTCCTTGATTACCAAGACATAGTGTAACATTTACAGCATACATATGGTAGTTTGGTATGGCCAGGGCATTTGTTGTCATTTCTCAACATCTGAAAGTCGATATTAACCATAGTTCTCAATGATTAATCTGCGTATGGTTAAACTCCCATGACAAGGTTAAACTCTCATATGTCATGGAGAATGGAGAGTGAATACCAAGGCTGTCTACCATATGCCATACACCGCCTATGTAGCATATATTTACACTTCCTTGAACTCATCTAACAGATAATGTTATATCTTGTTACAAAGAAGTATCTGCATATTTGTTGGATTAGATGCCAATCAAAATGTATATTCCTAATCATCATCATCAGTTTAGCCATTTCCCAATTAATTGGGGTCGGCAAAATGTATATTCCTAATGTGGAAGTAAATTCCTGGCCATGAATTTGACAAAGGTTTAGAGTGTTTGATTTTGGAACAGTTTTGGTGAAGTATGTTGACACATGATGCTGACTTCCAAGACAAACTTCATCCTGAAAAGTAGAGAAATAAGTCCAAGTAAAAAAGATGAAATTCGGATTTATGGTGGAATGAATTTATAAATTAAAGAAATGTGCTATTGGGTTAAGGTCTTAAAGGAGCTAGATTCCAAAATGCCTATATACTCATTTTGGTTGTGCCGGACATTAAAATTAAAAATTGGCCAAGACTAGCCAACATTTACCGGATTTTTATCTAATGACGTTTAACTTATGTTTCTCTCTCTTTTCTTTCAATATCTGCGTGTTAACAGTATTATCTGGAGAAAAACCTCGATGCCCGAGAAAAAGAACTGGAACGGGAAGCAGAGTTGGAGGAAAAGGCGCCCAAAGTGAAAGCCAAATCTAAGATGTCAAAGGTGTGTTCTCCTCGAGCAATTCATGAGAGTACCACGATAATGATTTCGAAGATGATATTCCTGGTTTTCACGATTGTATATCCTTTCAGTTGGATGATTTGCCTATCCAGAATTTTTAGATTTTCCTTTGTGAGCTTGCAAATGACTGTAGAGTAGAAGGAACCTTCAAAGTCATATTAAGCGAAAATTGCAGCAAGAGCTAATGAAATCACTGGCAGCCGAATCAAAAGCACGCAAATAACATTTTGCTGACTTGTATTAGTAATTACACATTTCAAAATTAGAATTTGTATCAAGTATAATTACAAACTCTTATACCAGCGACAGAGAAGTATATCCATTCATGTGTAGGTCTCTTTCTCTCTCTCTCTCTCTCTCTCTCTCTCTCTCCCACACACACACATATGTATGCACGTGCCTCTGCATGTTTGCCCTAACGCATGCATATGTAGAAGTTCCAACCAACAAAGTCCAACTTTCTTTTATCACCATGGGTTCTGCTTTCTGATGAGAAAGATCCATTTGACCAAATTTAATGGTATTAGTTTATTTCTTTCAATTTACTGCCATTTTTCATTCTCAAATTCTTAATATGTTACCTATTGCAGGCGGAGAAGGAAGCTAGGAAGAAACAGAGGGTGGCTGCATTTCAACAGGCAAAATCAAAGTCGAAAGGATTGAAGAATGCAAAGAGATGGAACTGATCCCCTTGCCCCGAAGTTATTACGTTGACCCATTGTAAGTATTCAGAGCATAGAAAGGCAGGAGGTGTTACTTCCTATTCTTATGGTAAATGGCCTCATGGAGAAGGCCAACCTCTGAACTAGCCCCTGTATATAAATGGTTTCTTTTTATGTAATTTAGATGGTCAAATTTGGGTCGAGATCTACTTGGAGTTCAGAACCAAAGAAAAGTTCGGTTTGTGGACCAAAGAAAAGAAGTGCATATAGCATACTCCTGTGTGAGCACAATTTACACTTAATTGGCTTAGAAGTAGTCATTTAATCTAAAATTTAGGGATCCACTTCATAATCACGAGATGAGCATTTCAGAAATAAAAAAATAGAATTGGTAAAACATATAGATATGCGTTTCCAAAAATTGGATACTCGGTAGGATAATTTTTTATGCATCTCTCTCTCTCTCTCTCTGTGTGCAAGGGGAGGAGGAAAAAACCGGCCAGAAAACCAGAGCACCAGCCAGTAGCGTAATCATAATGATCATCTCTAATTTATATGCAACTTGATCACTGGATCATCCAATTCCTCTATTTAAGAAAATTCATCGTCTTCAATAATGCCAGACCTGCTCTCAAGTCATCTTCAAGAATGACAGACGCTGCCTCATCTTCAAAACCCAAGAATTTCAACCCACTTTGGAAACCCCGAAAGCCTAACGCTAAATATCTCACAAGCCACACAAAGCCATAAAATCCGTGAGAAAGGAATGCGTTTTTTTTGGGGTTTAATGGGTTGTGGCAAAATAATTTTTAGGATATATCCTTAGGGTTAATTATCAAAGAAGAGTCCTGCGACTAGAACAAATAAATTGGTCTTTTGTGGACATTGGTTCCCGCGCCACAGAAGTTTGTTCAGCATAGCATTGTGGGATGGAGAGGACTGATGCATATCACAATATTTTTGAATTGTTCCCCGCATTATTGTATTTGGGGTTTGGGTGTAGTTTGTACAAGGCTTAGGCCTAAACAATCAAAGTAAGGTGCACCTTCAATTAGTGTCGAAAGATGTTTCAGTACTAGAAACTTTGTGATGGTCTAAAACTTTATTTTCATTTTTAATTTAAAACTTCAAAAATAGTGTATGGATGAGTACTTGAAAATTTTGAAAATTTATGGTCTGGAAAATACATTACAAGATGTACTATTTCTAAGACTTGAAATCCATTTTTTATCATGTCCATGTCCATATATTTTGAAGTCGAGATAATTGATTTGACAATTTTTTAGCCCCAAAATAACCTCCTCTAGTAAATTTTTGGGCCCCAAAACAACCTCCTCTAGCGAATTTTTGAGGTGTGCTTTAATTTGGTTGTTTAGGGCTAATCTTTATATAAACTTTTACCTATTGTATTTGGGGATTTCTATGCTTTATCTTCGCTAACCATATAGCAACACATTCCACCTTTGATAGAGAAAAAATCCGTAGCAGCCTTATCACCCCATGAACTAGTAACAACAAACCCCTCAACATACATCCCACCCTCCATTCCACTGATAACATCATTATCATGGAAGTTTTATTCTAATTAGTTGGGTGTCATCATTATCATCAAAGTTTTATTCTAATTATTTGGGTGTCGAGCTACGTAAATTACTTTCTCTAATCTTATCACCCGTAAAAGGTACAAAAAAATTTGAAAAAAAAAAAACAAAGTTTGATCGGTTGTATAGGGAGCGCCCTAGCGTGAGTAGATAACATAAATTCAAGATTTATGAACAGTTGTGGCACAGTTTTATGTTGGCTGCGTACCGAACTCAACCCTCCTCTTTTACTCGAACTTAGGACCGACATGACCAGCTAAAGTGAAGTTATTCCCACCATTAGCATATATCAAAAAACTCATCTTTTACTCGAACTTAGGAACGACATGACCAGCCAAGGTGAAGTTATACCCACCATTAGCATATATAAAAAAAGGGTAAGCTTTCTATGTTCTCCCTACAACATAAAACTTATATACTTTCCCTTATCCAACTGCCCATTCTGAATGGAGGGCTAAGATTGCCCCAATCACAAGGTCATATCTCTACACTAATTTATTTTTCATTTTTGTTTTTTATAAACTATTTTGACTCCAAATTTTGTACATCCAATATATTAAACTCGCACTAGCGAAAATAATAAAACAAATATTTCTAATAAAATATAATGACCAAAATACCCCTAAAAGTTTCAAGGGGTATTGTGGTCATTATATTTTATCAAAAATTTATTTTTAATATTTTTTTATAGGTGTGCCCCAATGAGAAGATGGCCTGTACCAAATTTCATATTCATACAAATTGTATATATAAAAAAAAAGCTAAAAAAAAAAATACTTTGAGACGTCGGATCTAAGATCAAACGGTGAGTGGCTCTCGTGACTAGAATTCAACGGCTGGATGGTAGGGGAAGCATATAAACCTTTCCCTAAAAAAAATTAACATCATCACTAAGTCCTTGCAAAAGTTCAACAGAATTGAACTGGCTAGTGCACTTCACATTGTAAAAACAAAAAAGAGCTCCCTGGTATTTGGTTCATCTCTTAAAATAATGGAGAGGAAATCCTAAACTCCAAGACTCATCTTTGTTACACTCATGTTTGAGTTTTGCAGTATGTCGAGCCAAGCTTGGGCCTACTTTAGAACAATGGGATTGTAGACTCCTTTGTCAAGTTCAAAACCTGTGGGATTTTGAGGGTTTGATTGTAGACTCCTTTGTCAAGTTCAAAACCTGTGGGATTTTGAGGGTTTAAGTGAGGTAGAGTAAGAGGATGGGCTTATTGCAGCCCATTATTGCGAGTTCAAAACCTGGGCTTATTGCAGCCCAAGTGGTGGAAAGGGGTCTGTAGATTTCTGCATATAAAAAGCGGTTTAGAGAGAGGAGAGAAGAAGAGAGAAGAGGTGGAGGGAGAGAGGATTTAGGTCTCCCAGTTTCTCCCATTGAATTTCAAGAAATATATCCACCATTCAAGTTAATGTACATTGCCGATGGCTGCAAGCTCGCAACCTAATGAATATACATAAGGGGAGTGATTTCATGTCAGCATGTCATCCCAATATAATGAAACTACATTTTTGAAAAATCATATTTGTGACATTTGTACGGCCCTAATAAATATTCATCTCAATAATCAATCCTCAAAAAAAAAAAATTCAATTTACAGTTTAGATGTGGTCAAAATGAGTTCCCTCCAAGAATGAATCTAGATCTTCATTTTTTTTTTGGTGAATTTCAAGATTAAGGCTTTTACAAATTATTATTTTTTTACCATCATTCATCCAATAATAATAAAGCTATCTAAAAAATATGAGGAGAGGAAAAAACTTTCTAAGGCCTAGATCTAAGTATCTTAACACAATGGACAATTTATATTAATTGAGCTAAAAAAATGCTTTAGAGGATCTATTTTCAACCTTTTTTTTTTTCTGTTTTCTTGTTTATAATTGTTCATTAGAATAAAAAGAGTATATATTTAAAGGCAAGGTCAAACGAATCGCCTTAATACAATTTTTAAAAATTATTTCATTATATTATTATAAAATAGTTGTATGAAATATATATATATATATATATATATATATAAAAGAAGTTACAGGATCCTCCCACACCTACGAGCATAAGATCCCCCTTCATCACCATCGATTTCGATCCAAGGTGAGATTTGAATTCCTCCCTTTTTTTAATTCCTCTATGTCAACATATTTGACACACCTCGTTCAATGCCCCTCACTCCCTCTCTCCATCTCTCTCGTTCTCTCTCCCACCCACCCATTCTCAGGTCACCCACTCTGTGAGAACCAGTCGCTCCCCTCTCTCAATCTCTCTTGTTCTCTCCCATCTATTCTCGGCTCACCCTCTCTCTCTAAAACCAGTCGCCCCCCTCCATCTCAATCTCTGTTGTTCTCTCTCCCATCCATTCTCAGTTCACCCTCTCTCTCTCTCTAGAGCCAGTCACCTCCTCCCTCTCAATCTCTCTCGTTCTCTCTCCCATCCATCCTCAACTCACCCTCTCTTTATGGAACCAGTTGCCCCCTCCCTCTCAATCTCTCTCATTCTCTCTCCCATCCAGTCAACGAGCTCTCTAGAACCAGTTGTTGAGTTTTTTCTCTCGTTCCTCTTTCCCATCCAGCACTCTCTCGCCCCCCCTCTCTCCAATCAGTTGTTCTATCTCTCTCTCTCCAAACTCTTTTCCATCCAGCACTCTCTCACCACCCCCTATCTCTAAATCAGTTGTTCTATCTCTCTTTCTCCAAAACAACAGCACTGTCTCTCTCTCTCTTGAAGGTTTAAAATGATTAAACATTAACTCTCTCTCTCTTTAAAATGATTGTCGTAATTTTAGTGAATGTTTGAGATGTGGATCGAAATGGATGGTGCTGAGTTAGGGTCTCATGCTTGTACGTGTGGGAGGGTTCTATAATATCGTTGTTTATATATATATATATATATATATATATATATATATAGAAAAACTAACAAATACTTGACAATTATAATGAATAATAATATAGATGAAATTACAACCGTCAGATCTTCATCAAGTAGTTCACAATATATATCACCGTCTGAATCTTAATCTTTTTTTAAAAATCGGATTGTAACAAAAATTTGTGTGTACGAGGGTTTTACCCGAGTGAGAGAGAGAGAGGCCCATTTCCAAAATTTGAGGCCCCTCAAAAAATACTTGTGGACAAGGGTTTTACCTGAGGGAGCGTAGATAAGCGAGTCTTTAGCTAAATAGAAGAGTTAAAACAGAGGGAGAGCAATTGAGGCAGAGGGAAAATAAAAGGATATGGAAACATGGGATGGCAGAATACTAGAAGTTACTGAATGACCTTGGCTTTGAAATCACAACTCACAAGTCATAGGGTTCTGACCAAACGCAGATCTAAATTATATTAAAAAAACATAGGTTTAATGTTTTTTTTTTTTTGGGGTTATTATGTTGCTGACACGGTTTTTTTTTAATCATGATTAAGAAAATTTAATACCAGTTATGCTGAAAATTTAACTAGTACCTGCTAAAATCACCTCAAGATTTCATACACCCTTGAGTTACAGGCCGTTCAGCTGTAGGAATTTGAATCTGGGAAGTAGATTTGCAGTGTCAATATGGAAACCGTAATCATGTTAAATTCTGTGCCTACACTTTAAACAAAAGAAGTCTTTGGGTAAAGGACCTAGATTTCATCTCTTGCGATCTTTACCTTTCCTAATAGCAAGTTAAAATAGTGATAACGATCAAAATGATAATAAATAATATTTGGAACTTTGAGCAATGTCAATGGCACAACTGTATTTCACAAGTATTTACCAAAGGCAGCCTTATTGTGTGCTTCACCTAGTATGAAAAGTACATAAAACCCAATAATACTGCAGAAAAAGATCATATGATGTTGGTAAAGAAAGTCATAATCAGGGTAGCTGCACTTATACCATCGAGCATACTCGAAGCCTGAGAAAAATTCTTCAGCTTTAATAGATAAGCAGCTGCTTGATTTGACATACGATGGCTTGGGGGATTGCGACCATCTTACACGATAGGTAAATAGTCTTATACTACATAATTCCTTCTTGGCAACTATTTTTCACAAAATAATTGAACTCAATCAACTCAATTCTATTGGAACATGATTGAATTCAATCAACTCAATTCTATTGGAACACACACTGCAATACTGTAACAGGCAATTAGTTTCTTGAATGGACAGTTGATCTCCTCAGGCAAATACACCCAACATCCATTTCAGTGAACTGTACTTGAACTACTATAGAAAGGAAAGAAAGAAACAAGGGTACACAATGAACATTAAATTAAATGCCAAATATATATTATTAAACCCTAAATAGCTCCCCAAATGGGATTACATAGAAGAATTATCGCTCAAAAGAAGGCCGAAAATTTAGAAACAGGCAAGGCCCTTACATCCATAAATTACATAGCCTGCTTTCTTAACCTTTACTCTAAGAGGATGTTTAGAGGAACACACAAAAAGGGGTTACATGGGGTTTTTTTTGAGGGAATATCAAGTCAGTTGTCGAAACCAAATGGAGATCGCCTTCTGCTGCCTCCTTCCCCGTATTGTTCATTCCACTTCCGAAGCTCATTCATACTCGTGGCATCATATGCTACCGATGCACCGACCTGGTGGAACATGAAACCAGTAAATATGCATCTGCCAGAACAAATCTCTCTCTCTCTCTCTCCAACAAATCTAGCTCAAAAACAACATTATGTTTCCTAAAACCTCATCAGGTCTTATCATGAAATGTGAAGTTCAAACAACAGCTGAAACTAGAACATTTTTAATTGTGCTTCTAAGGTTCATGAATGACCTTCCAAACATGTTTCTTAACGTTTGGTATCCTTATTCAGTAATAAGCATGCCCCAGGATCATTTAACTTGAAAATTGACTAGTTTAGTTTCCAAAACCTCAAACTACAGCATAACACATAAAAGGTGAGAGGCACATATGCATCCATTTATAACAACTACAATGGGAGAACACCAAGAAATCTGAAGGAGAGTTCCTCTGCCGGGAATAGAGACATGCTGCTGCTGCTCTCTCTCTCTCTCTCTCTCTCTCTCTCTCTGTTTAAGGGACAGGAATAGAGGATATTCTGGATCCATACCTTCGATTTTGCCTGTATGAAATCATCCAGGTTCAATGGCCTCAGAACTGGTGCTGGTTCTTTTCTTCCATTCTGAGAAAAGGGCAGGAGACCATGTTTATATGAGAAATGTGTTCCAGAAAATTTACAGCATACAAGGTTTCACAAAGACACGGCCACGACAAAGAAAACCATGTAAAAGCATATATTTCGTATGGGGGATAAAACAAATAATCAAACGATTCTACACTCCCAGATCAGCATTTCTTTACATTCTTCCCTCAGGTAAAACCCAATATAGGAGCATTTTTAGGCCCCCCAAATTTTTGGAATGTAACCTCTTCAACCTAGCGACTGACCTCAGGAGAAAAAAAGGCACTCCATATGTGCAAGTATGTCCTAAGATTGAACAAAGACCATCCAGTTCTAATAACTCAAAATCCAATCCATTTGTTTTTCTTTATGTAAAAATAACCATCTGGAGATTTTTAGGTGGATCCCAGAATTTCATATTGAAATAATCTTCCTAAGTAGCTCTTTGCCCAAGGGTGTAAGTGTACTACCCATGGGAGCATGCTCTGTACGCTCATACTCTGTTCAGAAAGATCCAAACCTATCATTCATTTGAAAGGCCTGAATGATGAGGAACTGAAGAAAGTACCCTCAGACGTTTTTCAACTCAACATCAACTTTAAACATAGCTCATGGACGATAATGAAGTGTCCCACCATTGGGTGGTGGGAAGTTGTGACCCAGTCGGATTATAGCACACGATACTGCATGGCAATTACTTTCTCAAACTAAAATACAAAAATAAAGAGGATGAAAGATCTGGTTTGCATACCTTCTTTTCTTCTTCTAAAAGTTCTTGAACAGGTCTGTATGCTGCTGCAATGCACAAGTTCTACACCAAATACAAAAGAACAGTTAAACAGATTATACCAACTAGTGTCATAACGCACATGCTTTACATAAAATTGCTTTCTTCTTTTTTCTTGCACTCCATGCAACTCACCTTCAAATCACTTCCCGAATACCCTAGGGTGGCATTGGCAAGTTTGTCAAGTTGGAAGCTGGAATCTAGGTTTTCTCGCTCAAGGAATATCTTCAAAATTTTCATTCGGTTCTCCATATCTGGCAGGTCCACATATATTCTAGAGACCAAACTAACCATTAGATTTACGACTCAGATCATAAAAATCAACAAATATTTGCACTTCATATTAAAATGAGAAAACTTGGCGATTTTTTCAGGTTTTAGCCTTCTTGCGCTCTTTGGTCATCCTACTACCAATAATCTTTTTATCATTCATTGAGAAAGAATATTTCCATGTTACAAGCTAACCTTCTAGGCAAACGGCGTATGACCGCATCATCCAGGTCAAACGGCCGATTAGTTGCACCAAGAATGAGGATTCTCTGGCTATCTTTGGACCTAAGTCCATCCCAAGCTGACATGAATTCATTACGCATTCTTCTTGTGGCTTCATGCTCAAATGCACCACCACGAGCTCCAAGAAGACTGTCAACCTACAAAACCAAGTTACAAATCTCAACAAGCATGGGATAAAAAACATCTTAATGACCTGGAAAACTTAATATTGCAATCATTTAAACTAATTTAAAATACAGCAGCATAGTATTGATTACGAGTATATATGGGGAAAGTATAACTACAGATTTTCAAACCATAGCACAATGGGTGATGAATCCATTGGACAAAGAGCATACCATAGTCCATCGGATTATAGCATACTCATATCCACAATAGCTTGCTTTTCAATAAAATAATGAAGATCTAAGATAAAAAAACATGAAAAATTAGAAATGTTAAGTACCCAAACAATGTTTACCTCATCAACAAATATGATAACTGGGGCTAATCTGGATGCAAATGAGAAAAGGGCCTTAGTGAGCTTTTCAGCATCTCCAAACCACTGACCAAGAAGGGCAATATTAAAACAATGAGTAAATTTATAATAAAATCACAAAGAGAGTTACCAATGAAGAGAGAGACTCGATATATGGTATTAAAAAAAGATCGCATCTATAAGCACACATCCACTAAGACACACAGAACATTATAAATAAGAGCATCGACTTAGAAGCCATATATGCATAGAAAATCTTAATTGTAACTAGTTGATTAATCATTGGTTGCTGAACGAGTAGGCAGTTTGCACAACAACTCTACATACTTGCATATATAAAATTTAGGATACGGTTTTGGTGCGCCAGCCAACAGACCTGTTGAAACCTTCCAAAATCCATCTCTAATTTATCTTAAAGATGGACTTTGAATTCACAGGTCAATAATCTCAACCATTATGACTATGAATATGGAAAAAAGAAAAATTAAATAAATTTTGAACCTTAAAAGTAGTATATTTTAAAGCTTATTGTTTTTTTGGGTTAATTCTTTGCAGATCATTAGATCTGCACTATTTTTGGAGCTGCAAAACCATGGAGCTAAGACAGAAATGCATTTGCTGTGATTTAGGATGTGTCCCAGATCCTAAATCCATTCAAAATCAGGGTGGACACGTGCATCAGCCTATGCACAATAAAATTCTCCTAAAGCCTATAATGCGAGATGATAAATATTGTTAACAATTATACAAATTTGTTTAATAGCAACAAATCAAAGTATTAAATATCAATGAGTGTCTCAAGGTGTCAGAAGTGTTAGATGAAGATCCGAGACTGAAACAGCAAACTAGAAGATTTGGGTAGCATTGCATTTCGAGCAACACAAGCTCAGGAGATTTCTGTTTATGATGGTGTGCTTCCACATGGCGAGAGAATAATCTATGCCACATGTGTTCTGATGAGCAGCCAGTGTTACAGCGACTATGAGAAGCTCACATTCCCATTGAAACAAGTAAGGATTACAGAAATTTTTTTTATCAGTATAAACTATTGATGAGGAATGACCTCTAGGGTTGGGAGGGTCAGGATGTTCCATTCTTATCGAGGTCCCAAGTTAATATTCCGAAGAGGTTACCTTAGATGTAAGAGTGGAACCAGTTATGCTGATAAAATTTGCTCCAGCTTCTGTTGCAAGCGCTTTTGCAAGAAGAGTTTTCCCAGTCCCTGGAGGACCAAAGAGCAAAATTCCTTTGCAAGGCTGAAAAAGCTTCATATCGTTAGAGTGAAGCCAGAGAAACCTAACAGAAACGTCATATCTATTTTTTATTTTGTCCAAAAAAAATTGCAGTCTGTGTAATCACTGCCAATAGAAAAATGGGAAAGAAACTTAAAACCTATAAAAATTCTCAAGATTTCTGTAAACAAGAAGTTACCCTCAAGAGATTTCCACGAGAAAAAAGCTCTGGCCTCCTCATTGGAAGAGTAACTAATTCATTTAATGTCTGCTTTACTTCTTCCAGGGCACCAATATCATCAAATTTTACGCCAATTTCTTCAGGAGGAACAACCGCAGAGACGAAATTACTCTCATACTCATCCTTTGCTAGACTCTGCCATAACTTCAAATGTTATACAGGAAAGGTGCAACTGACTACAACAATATTTTTTTTCATTGATATAATCAAAATCTAACACTACGCACATTTAGAGTAATCATACCTTCAAGCTTTGTGTGGGTTTTCTGGACAGCACTTCCTGATCCCTCAATCTTGTAACTGCAATTTCCAGGCTGCAGACAGAGCCATGGTCTACATCACGAAAGCCCTAATTAACTGAAGTGCACAGTATCTTAAAAAACTTTTAAAGTACTACCTTTCAAGGGGTACAGTGAGCCGATCAGCCTTTATTGAAGGAAGAATGCATCCTGACAAATAATGATTCCTGGCCCAACCAACAACCTTTTCTGCTTCTGCAAGAAAAATAAAATTTGATTTTAAACACTGTTCCCACAAACAATGCAGCTAACCTCAAAAATTCCGGAGACATCATAAAAATAATACAAAAAAAGAAAATCAACTAGTATCATGAACTAGTTTGTTCAAAAGATTCATATAGACAGCAAGGCAAAATTCTTGGGGACAAAATAATCACAAGTGCTAGATATGAAAGCTCAACCAAGGTGCAAGATTAAGAGCTCCATGCTACTAGGTTACATAATAGAGCATCATAACATTAAATAGAAGGGTAAATGTTAAAATGTGGACATCATGATATCTTACTCTGTTTTGTGAGAATCACCCCATCAGTTTTGACATGCAAAAGATTGGGACATGATAGATCATGCTCCTCTAGAACCTGTAGAAACCAATTCACCAAAACATAAAATCTGCACAAACATGAAACTCAAGTGCAAGCATGAATGAATATAACACAACTATTGTCAAGTAATGCGCAATACCATATAGATGTTGGTGTTGGAAATCATTATCTTCTCACCTTATGTAGCTCACTTAAATTGCTCCTAGAGATGATAATTCTTCTATCCTCTTCAATTTGTTTATTGAATGTTCTTAGCAATTCGTCTTCCTGCAGTTGGAGATAGATTACAAAACGAAATGCACAAGTTCACATGAAATAAACATGCCATTAAATATGCTGAATTATGAACAACCTTCTCATAAAGTTTAAGCTAAGATCTGCCCTAGCTATAACCAACACAAGGTAGATACTACTGGACATTGAGTAGATGGCAAATATCAAATGGCAGAAGCTCCTGATTTCCAATATGATCTTGATATTCCCTTTTTGTCAGATACAAAAGCCCAAAGGAATAGAGAAGAATGAAGAGGAACAATAGAGTCCCACTCAAATCTGGGGATTACATTTCCCAAATGGATCATCAAACACCAAGTGATAGAACACCACATGGGTTAGCTGATTTATAGATTAGACCATGGATCTCTGAAGGCAAATGTATTTCACGGGTCTAAAGGGATGGCAAATGTGACTCTGGCTGGGATCTTCAATTTACAACAGCATAACTTTATGAAAATCACTTTATGAGTAGAACAGACATTGAAAGTAAGTGTAAAATCATATATATGAATTAGGAAAGTAACAAGCACAGACTTTTACATTCTCATGAGCTAGATCTTTGATGTTTATATCCACCAATAGGCCTGGCTGTCAGTACCGAGCACAGATTTAGATAAGCTCCCCAATTAAGTTAATGGATTGGCATCGTTATATACCAGATAAATCTGAAACTCAATTAAGAGGGGATCTCAACATATTTAGGTAAGTTAAGAAGCAATAAGCATGTTAGCAGGCAAATGTAAAACAGGAATCAACCTACATTCTCAGATTTCAAAATGGATAACAGAAAAATCTAAATAACAGCTAAAAAAATGAAGCAAGATATGTGATGGAAAAAGCAAACCTTTGGCGATTGGATATTTATGACATTCATGAAAAGTTTGTATATGTCATCATTCTTTGATGTTTTGGTAGCCTTCAATCCCTCTGTAAGTCGCTTCAATGGAACAGGCTGTGAAAGAAATCAAATAACAATACAAATTATCAAAAAAAAAATTGATTGAAGTGAAAAAACATATAGGCGAACATCATCAACACTACCACAATATGGTTCATTCAATAAACAACAAGGAGCACAAAAGTTGAATAAATCTGGAGTGCAATAGCTAGTAATTTTTAATGCCTACCAATGATGTTTTAAACAATTACGACGACATATGCCATTTATTCAGTTTTAGACATGATTAAATCAAGCAACAAGTATACTATGAATGCAGGTCCCCAGATATTTCATGGTTTGTGCAAGCTTTTATGAACTCTTATGAAAACATGAGCTGTATGTATTTATGTAATATAATATACAAACTGAGTTATAGAAGAAATCAATCCAAGCCGAGTCACATCACATGGCATGAAGGCCGAATACCAAGTTAATAACATTGATACAGACAATGGATGTTATTTCTCATCAAATAAGAATATTAAATGAAAAAGGCATGATGAAATAAGCACGTCACAAATAAAAAAAGGTAAACAATATAACCAATTCCACAGGCTGAAAATCCATGCTTCCAGAAGTTTCGCATACAACAAATAATAGAGAGCAATCAAAGAATGTAAATCCCAGTAAAAGGTATTGAAGAATGGCAACTCTCAGACTTAAAAGTCCATATAAACAAAATAATGAATAAAATAAGATCATAAGAAATTACCAGCCGACCGAGACGACCAAAATGAGGTAAAACCATTGTCTGTAATACAACATAAAAGGAAATAAGCATCCTCAGAAAAATAACATTATAAGCAACAAATTTCCCCAATTTGCCAAGAATAGAAAAACTTACAAATTTCTCTTTCTCCTTGGACCCCGATTCTACTTTGTTCTGCCCACAAATCAAAACAACAGGCCCTGATAATTGGTCAAACATTTCCTCTACTTTAAGGACAAATTCCTTATGGCTTGACTTTGGAACTGCCCTCGACAACCATTGTGAAGTGTCTGGAAAGTAAACAATAATTGGCTGTAAAGATGGCAAAACCTGTACAAAGAGGACAGAAAAATCTCTTTAACCATAATATACCCAACATGTCCTAATAAGTTAACTGATTCTAGCTGACAATTAACATAGAATTAAGTAAGATCAAGCAATCCCCACTAGGAATGTAATAGCAAAACCTACTGAAACTTTCTCCAGTCCATTTGAAAAGGGAAAATAAAACTGGTTTTAAGCAGAATTTATTTGTCAAACAAGTCTATCAGCTAGGTCAAGCAAGTTACCTCACAAAGGGCTTCCATTGCAATGTACCAATCCTCCGTCTGGGTATCCAGATCATGTTCGAGGTCGTGAACTGGAGCAAAAAGGAAACAAAGTTCATGAATCTAGAGAACAGAAAATGGGAGAAAATAAAGTTCAAAGACCATTCTAGGATGCCGATGCAATGCTAAACACGATCAGAAAAGCATCTACTGCATTGTGAAGAAGTTTCATTCCTGATGGGGGAATGCAGAATTAATAGAACCAATGTGCAACCAAACATCTAAATGACTTCAATGAAGCAAAATATCAACCATCCATTTTTCTTATATTGAAACCCAATCCATCCATAAAATGAAACCCATAAAGAGGAATGTCTTATCGGCCATCAGAAATGGAAGAAAATGAAGAAAATGATTTTTTTGCAAAACATTTCTAGCAAGCATAATTGGTCTAAGAAGGGTGAAGACCTTAAACTTCCCTTAACCCATCCCATGCCCGGGTAAAGGGGCATGGCTGTATTAGGTAGGCAGCCAATATAAAATCGCTAAAACCCATCATGAATCTTGATAAACTTATGTATCTGCTTATGCTAGGGCGCTCCCCGGAAGCGATGCGTTGTACCGAAACCCACGTATAGTGAGAAATGAGCAAGGGGTAGCTAGGGCATTCCCTAAAAGCGACAAGCCGCAGCGCCACCTGGTTGTGGTCAAAAATAGATAAGAGTTCCCGCAACACTCTAGACGAGCGCGGGCAAAGAAGTTAGTCCAATATAATAGGATTCGTTTAGCTACATGGAACGTAGGAACGCTTACAGGTGAGAGTGTAGAGTTAGTCGATACAATGAGCGGAAGGAGAGTAAACATAGCTTGTCTACAAGAAATTAAATGGAAAGGAGAAAAATCTAAAGAGAGAGATGCGTATAAACTATGGTATACAGGAAAGGATAATAATAGTAGATAAAGATTTAAAAGATAAAGTAGTTAATGTCAAAAGAATAGGTGATAGGCTCTTATTAATTAAACTTGTATTAAAAGAAGAGATAATTGACATAATTAGTGCTTATGCACCACAAGTAGGATGATTCGATGATAGAATTAAGAGACAATTTTGGGAGGACATAGATGGACATACCAAATAGAGAGAGGACCTTTTTTAGGTGGGGACCCAAATGGTCATGTAGGGAAGGATAGTAGAGGATATGAAGGGGCACATGGAGGATATGGATTTGGGGAAAGAAATCAGATGGGTGAGACTATTCTAGATTTTGCTATGGCCTACAACCTAGCAATAGCAAACACTTACTTTAAAAAGCGAGACGAACATTTAATAACCTACAAAAGTGGAACACATAAAAGCCAAATAGACCTCTTCCTAGTTAAAAAGGTAGATCGACCATCATGCAAAGACTGCAAGGTTATCCCAAGAGAGAGTTTGACTACCCAACATAAGCTCGTAGTTATGGACGTCTGTATAAAGGCATGGAGGAGAAGGGATGAAAGTAATGGGGGTCCAAGAACTAGGTGGTGGAATTTAAAAAATGAGATAATTGACTTATTTAGGGATAAATTAGTTGAAAAAGGAAAATAGAACTTTGAACATGATGCCAATGTAATATGGAATGAGATGGCTGACTGTATCAAGAAAGTGACAAAAGAAGTTTTAGGAGAATCTAGAGGGACAAGAAACTTCAATAAGGAAACTTGGTTGTGGAATGATGAGGTTTAGAAGGCCATTAGCAAAAAACAAACATGTTATAAAACTTGGCAGTGTAATAGAAATGATCAAAAGTTCAAAACTTAGAAGAATATAAAAATGCTAAACAAATAGTAACTAAAGCTGAACTTAAGGCATATGATAATCTACACAATAAATTGGGAACAAAATAAGGTGAAAATACAACTTCAAATTAGCAAAAATAAAAGAGAAAAAATGAAGGATCTAAACTATATTAAATGCATTAAGAGTGAGGATCAAAGGGTCTTGATAAAAGATGATGAGATCAACAAAAAGTGGAGACTCTATTTTCAAATATTATTAAATAACGAACAAAATGGGAACGTAGTGGTTGAAGGGACTGTTGGTACAAGTGATGGCAGAGGTCATAGATACATTCGTAGGATTAGGATGTCGGAAGTGAAAGAAGCGTTGAAAATGATGAAGATAGGAAAGGCTTTAGGACCAAACAGTATCCCGATAGAGGTTTCAAAATGCATGGGGGAAATTGACATTGACTAGCTAACAAAGTTGTTCAACAAGGTGTTGACAACAATGAAAATGTCAGACGAATAGATAAAAAGTATTATAGTACTTATTTACATGAATAAATGAGACATACAGAATTGTACAAACTATCGCGGGATCAAGCTTATGAGTCATAAATACGAAGCTTTGAGAAAGAGTCATTGAGCAACAACTAAGGCATGAAACGAGTGTATCTGAAAACCAATTGGGTTTTATACCAAGAAAGTCAGTAGCTAAGGCTATTTTCCTACTTAAGCAACTGATTGAGAAGTTTAGGGTGAAGGGAAAGACCTCCACATGGTCTTTATTGATCTAGAGAAAGCTTATAATAAAGTACCTCACGATTTGATTTGGCGGGTGTTGGAAAATAAAGGTGTCTCTAGACACATAGCCTTGGAGAGAGATATATACAATGGAGCAGTTACTAGTGTACGAACAAGGGCAGAGACGAGTGAGTTTTCAATGACAATAGTTCTACATCAAGGATCAGCATTGAGCCCGTATATCTTTGTCTTAGTTATGGGCGACTTAACTAAGCACCTACAGGATGAGGTATCATGGTGCATGTTGTTCGCAGATGACATAGTTTTGATTGATGAGACCCGAAACGGATTGATGAGACCCGAAACGGCATCAACACAAAGTTAGAATTTGGAGAGATGCTTTAGAATCCAAGGGTTTTAAAATTATTCAGACTAAGACATAGTATATAGAGTGCAAATTTAGTAATAATAGGAGTAGAGACCAGGAAGTAGTTAAGATTGACAGCTAGGAAGTACAAAAAAAACCGTACTTTCAATATATTTAGTTGATAATCTAAAAAAATGGAGGCTTCGACTAAGAAGTCGCGCATAGAATTAGAGCTAGGTGGGCGAAGTGGAGATCTGCAACTGGAATTTTATGTGATCGCCGCATACCAATGAGGCTGATGGGAAAGTTCTATAGGACAGCGGTGAGACTAGCTTTGCTCTATAGAGAGGAAAGTTGGGCGGATAAAAAACAATACACCTATAGAATGAGTGTAGCGGAGATGAAGATGTTGAGATGGATGAGTGGCAAGACAAAAGGGATAGAATTCGTAATGAATCTATTCGAGAGAATTTAGGCTTGGCACTAATAAGCGATAAAATGAGATAGAGTAGACTTAGGTGGGTTGGACATGTGTGGTGCCGACCAAGTACAACACTTGTTAGGAGATGCGAATTAGTTCAAGTGGAAGGACTAAAAAAGGCAAGGGGTTGGCCTAAAAGGACATGGTTGGAAGTAGTCCGAAAAGACATGGGAACTTATGGCCTCATTGAGGATGTGACATTTAATATAACAGAATGGATAACCAAAATTCATATAGCTGACCCAATTAATTGGGAAAAGGCTAAAATGATGATGATGATGATGATCTAGCAAGCATAATGCAAAGCATATGGTGAACGGAAAACATCATCCACTACATTATAAAGAAAACTCAATTCTAGCATAGCAATGCAAAATTTTGGTTTCCAGAGGCCATGTGTCATAGAAGTTCCTAATTACTTCAATAAACCAAAACACAACCATAATTCCTAATTTAAGGTCTAAACCATTCATAAAATGAAACCCACAAAGAAGAGTGTCTAATCAGCCATCAAGAATTGCATATTTCATATAACATCCAATATGAATTGCACAAATAGAATAGGAATCGTCCCATGTTTAATAGCCATAGATATGAATTGCACAAATAGAGTGAAAAGCCTACCATGTTTAACATCCATAATGGTTACCTAGGTACACGAAGCATTAGTAGCTGCTAATCAGGGATCTCTTTTCTATTCAGGAATGTGTTCAGAAGAAGTAGTTTCTTTTATAGGTAATAGAAGTTCTTTATCAAGGTGTGTTAGTACATATTTAAAATCGAGAACGTACTGTCAATCCAATAAACTGGTGCTTTAGAAGCATCTTCAGTAACTTCACCGTTCTTTTCATCCTTAGTTTTCTTCTCACTGTGATCCAAAATTACAGCAACCTGATCCCCATTAACCTCATATACCTCCCCGCGTTGACCACTTGACAAGGGCCTGAGCAAAACCAAACTGTTAACTAAGCATTTGCAGAAAATAGTATTTCGAGAGGAACTTATGAAAGCATGCAATGCAACTCAGACATAATTGAGGGAGCTGAGAGACGACGATCACTAAATAACAAAGAAGAACTACAGATCCATCGTACGATATATTATTAACTCATACAACTCGACATCGCATAATATAGAAAACATGCAAGCAAGGCCAAGTGCAACTGCCACACTAGTGAGTGGAGATGATAATATGAAAGAAAATATCAAGGAAAATGACCAGTTTAATTGCATTCCCTGCCTGTTCTCTTTTATGCATATTTTTCCTGCCACTCTTTCATCTTTTTTCAATTCCAATTACATAATAGATCCCTATCGACCATTAGAGAAACATGAATACAAAATTTCCTCAAAATATTTGAAATTCTTCATCATATAGCTTAACAGTTTTCAGGATGAAACAAACGAAGCTTTATGCTCGGCAAACTTCAAAAGCCCACAGCCCAAAGCCATGCTGCCACAATAAATAGATTATGTGAATCCATCAAGGAAAAGAAAAATAAAAGAGAACTTCACACCAGTGTTTTAAAAAGCGGACTGCTCAGCGCCTGGGTGGCCGCCCAGGCGGTCCAGAAGGCCTGGGCGATGGATATTCCAGGCGCCTGCCCCGCCTAGGGCCTACGCCCCCCGCCCAGGGACGGAAATGCCCCTCGTTGAGGTCATTTTCTTAATACTAAAAGGGTAAAATTGTGGGTTTTAGGTTCATTTGAAACCTAAAACCCAAAAAACAACTTCTATTGGGCCTGCCTAGGCACTGGGCGGCCTGGACCCCCCCGACTGCGTAGGTGCCGCCTAGCATTTTTTTAAACACTACTTCACACATAGATCATGTAAGATAATTTCTTCCGTTCCATAGCCAAATATCTCCATAACATGTAATTATCTATGATGTCAATCCCAAACTTTGAAACTTGACCACCAAACCTTCACTTCAAGAACTCCTTCAATTATTCATGATGTTATTACATTCATCACATTTTATATATACATGATACAAAAGCATTATTCTTTCTATGGCTCTATAATCACAAGGCGTTTTAGAAAATACAGCCACAGCTGCCATCTGTCACTTGAATACAATGCAACCCCATGCCATAAACCAAAGAAGCCTCTTCCCAATAGAAATTCTTCCATCGCCATGCTCTAGAAGAAATACGAGGGCATTCAAAGCCAAACCCAACCTGGGAACGTATTCACAGCTAAACATAGATTGTTGGAACACCGCACAGAAGAATGCATGGCACCAAAAGATATCTACTTTCCTCGTATTCATAAATTACACCTGGTACCAGGCGCATTTCCATAAAGGAGTCCAGTGGTTACAAGGGACATAGACCTTATCAAACAGTGAATGTTAAATTTGGTGACAATTTTATTCTAGACCATAGAACCTTGATATTCTTGCACTTTCTTGGAACCTCACATCAGTATAAAGTACGTCGAACAATATGAGGGAACAATTTGACAGCAAATTAAAAAACTTGTTAAAGAATAACGCAGATCCAGGGATGTGAAATAAGGAAATCTCGGTAAGACTCTCTAGCCAACAGCAGTACTCCGAATACACTGTAGACTTACCAACCCACCTGCCACTGAGATATGTAAATGCATTAGTTGGGCCATGAGTTGTAGGTATTTTCCCAAGAATAATCCTGTGATGAAATATATATGCCAAATATTAGGAGTTGAAAAAAGTAGTTCAGCATGGAGGGTGTACATCTTCAAGAAAAAGGATTTTGAATAAATATGCAAGCTGAATGAGTCAGTGACGCTACTCTAAATTCATATGCGAACCAGTTCCAAGGTCCACAATACCAACCAAATCAAAAGTCAGCTAAGTGTTTTCTTTTACAATATACATAAATCATTAAACCCAACAATGGAGACTGGAGAGTTGTGTAACAGATATAAAATGAACCATGAAGTGAATTCCAATACAGTTTAGATAGATAACGACCTCACATTTTAATAATAATGACTGCCGTTCTTGTGGTGCAGGAGACCCAATCTAAAATCGATAAGCAGAAAAATCAGATAATCCGTTTATGTTACAGTTTGCATAGCAAAGGAAGAAGCCAAAGAGTCGCACAAATGTTTAAAAATTTACTCCTGATTTAAGACATGAGAATCTCCAAGTTGACAAGGAATACACTAAAACATCAACAATTGCTGAAGGGAGGAAAAAGAATGCCTGATAGATGCTCGTCAAGATTTTTGAAGGAATTGGGTGGGAATCTTTCAATGACCTTTAAAGAAACAAATATTGAATGGTATCTTTAAATTTCACAAGGAAAAGACTCGGCAAGTCAACTCATCTAGGGGCCAGGCCTAATTCCAATCTGAGCCTAAGTTTTTGGAACTTTCATATACCCAAACCAAAGAGATTCAACACATTTCAACATTGAAGTTAGAGTCATTTGCATTCATCTTGAGGGTAACACATCAACCATCTCCCAGCATACACAGAAATGTGGAAATTTTACACAACTATCTTTCTTTATATATAGCCTTGGCTGAATATGCTAAGCACTAGCTATGACTACCATTTATAAATTATCCACTCATTAATTGGGCTCCCCACATCCCTAGATTCATCTGCAAAGTCAGCAGTCAAAGCATGAACACGGCAAGACTTCAAACTTACTGCTTGCATAACCTAGTCATAGTTTATCACATTATGTGCAAATATGCCCATAGTGATTTATGTCTCCAGTGGTCAGAGCCAATACTGATAGGCATCAGGCACTAGAAACCAAATACTTAAAGCAGAACATCAAAGTCCACAAAGTTCACTAACCTAATCAAATGAAAAGCGGAAAAACAAATCCAACAAATAAACCAATAGCCAGCTTTAAACAAATTACATAATCAATATTTTGATTTTTCTTAGGTTAATGCAACTCCACATGTTCCCTTAGAACATTTTAAACAGGCATTGGCCATTGTCCACAAACCCTTATAAAAATATCTCAATCTTAAACGGATAAAAACACTCCAGTACAAGTTGTTGAAGCATGCCGAATGAGAATCATGAACCAAAACTTTATTCCAAATATCGGAGTTGCATGCAATCACAACAAAGTACTAGCAGCAAACCCAAAAATTCTATGGTCCCTTTATCATCACTGCACGATACCCATATAAACAAATAGCATCTCAGTTTCATGGCTAGTAACTTTTTACTCAGAAACATCTGACAAAATTCAATTTTCAACACACCCACTCCAAAACAGGAACACAATCAGCAGTTCTGCAAAACAACAAGGTACATTTGGCCATGGGAAAAGCTGTACATGTCCTGGAATATCTTCTCCATCAAGGGCATCTATAGCTCAACGTTTTGTCGTCCACATTCTTCCCTTTTGTTTGTTAAATGGCCAGTATTCACATTTTTGTTATTATAGGCATCCATGTGTCTTATTAGTCCACACTCCTAAACCATCTTCATAGAGCGTTTCCTATTTTTTTAGTTTTTTAATTTTATTATATTGCTGCATAGATCAATAGCATACATGTCTCTTGTGGAACCACATCTAGTGCGTCGGTGCCATGAAAAATTTTCCAGACCATGTGTCAGTACAATCAACTTCAAGGGAGTTATAGGTAAGTGGAGGATTTAGTGCAAAATTATGCATCTCAGTTCTGAACAATATCCATAGTCTGGCAAAATGTATCATATCATCATATAAATATTTTGAAGGCATGGTAGTAATAATGGATCTGCAAGAAAAAATCACAGTGACCTCAATAATGAATCCACACTGCTTCACAGCATTGTAGAAAGCAAGCTCAACCACTTTATTGTTTCAAAATGCATGTCCATTTGAGCAAGGGGCAAGGAACAAGGAACACACCGGTTATTAACAGCATCAGGTATAGAAGCACCAACGTACTTGACACGGTCTCCTAATAAGGAAATGAACAACAAAGTTAGACTACTACAAATAAGAAACTGAAATGCCGGAATAACAATGAAGATTATTTTGTTCGTGTGTTCTTGTTGTTTAGTATAAAGATTCTTAATGGAGTCGATAATATAGTCAACAGTCAACAGTGTTTTGGGAAATACTAAAAGTCCTAGATAGTCCTTCATGCTGCATGTGTTGGAGGAACCCAATCTCCATCTCACCCTAGTTTTGCAATTCCCAGATAAGGGACATGGAGAATTCCATTGGCACATAAAGGATGACTTTTTCCAGTTACTTGTTACATTAAATGTTAACAGAAACAACAGCAGTAAGCACCTGTTCCTTGGAAGGATTGCAATTAGAGGACACATAGAGGGACAGCAGCAACTATATTTAAAAAATTTCATCCAAAGAAGAAGCAAAAGTAACAAAGTAAACAGGAAATATCAACCTTTTTTAAGGGGTTGTTTTGATTGCTGTGAAGATTCAGCAGGATCTGACTTTGTTGATGCACCACTACTTTCAGCCTCTGCTCCTGATACTCTCTATAAAGTATCACAATCTAAAGTTAGAAACTACGATGCAACTTAGCAGCCCCAGTATAATATATTAGAAACGTTACATCTGCCCTTCTCTTTATGAAGAAATATTACATCTACTCTTCCATGAAACAAATTTGACCAAAATAGTGAAGAAACAATAAACCGATGTATTTTTCAGCACAATATAGAAGACGATGAAGAAATGGTAAAAAAATTAAATTAATTTAGAAACCTTGCACATGGGTAGTAGTCCCATTCCCAAAGCTAATATTCCATGCAATTCATAGGCAGTTTCTAATCAGAAATCATTTCTTTACGTGCTCGCACTCTCACTGCTACAGGTGTTCACTAGGCATTTCCAGTAAATAAAGATAAGTTTTTTATAAAAATCAGAAATGAGACTCAAGAATTGACAGAATCCACTAGGCTCAGACCCTAGCCGAGAGATGGGATCCCCTTCAAGTTGGGAATATAAAGCTCAATTTGGCAAATCGGTCAGCCTAGGCACAACAACTTCAAGATCACTTCATCAAACTGGATACAAGAGATATACTTCTTTACCTGTAACTTGGAGTGATGCATTTTGATTTATCCCTGGTTCGTGTGGTCCGAATTTATATGATCTAATGGATACTCTTTAGCAATGTAACATTTCAAGGAAAGGCTAAAGAGTTGATAAAGATGCTATGCAAGTTGGCAAATCGTGTTCTTCATGGTGCAACCCAACCTTAGTCATTAAAATTTAATTAACAAGCATAACAAGTAAAGCAAGTGTCTTTAAACTATAAAGATGAGTTTACGAGGCCACTGTATATACTATAAAAGAGGGCCTTTACCACATATCTGAAGCGAAATCAATAATCAAGGAGTCAAAAGGTTCAGTGCAATAAAGCAGACTCAAAAGTATGAATCAAGCTATTCAAAGAGCCCATCTATGCTAATCCATTACGTTCAAAATCTTCCAATGGGTCCATAACATGACATAGGACCATTACCTTCTCAAAGTCCTCAATGGTATATGGCACAAGCTTCCTGAGAGCTTCAGCAGCCCTTGCCTCAACCTCATCTTCATCACTATCAGACTTGATTTCACTACTGCTTGCCCATTCTTCTTCATTGCTCGCGTCATTTTCATCCTCAACCTCCGACTCTGTAGTGCATTCTTCCCCTGTTTCTGCAGTTTCATCATCTGTATCACTCTCTGATGCACATTCTCGACCAAAGTCCTGCACGGTAATAGCATGACATTAACAATGTAATTAATTAATGAATCAGTATGCTGACTACTGGAGGGAAGGAAATCAGGACCCTGGCTCCCTGGCTAAAGAAGCAGCGGCGATGGATAACGTTTAGATATGTTATTTTGGTTTTTTGGCCTTTCCTTGCGTGTTGCGAATCAACCTGTTTTCCTAGGTTGTTGTGCCTCGCTGTAACCTCTAAAAGAGGATTTTGATTCTGCTTTTTGTTTCTTCTCGTCCTTGAGCATCCTCGCTTGTGGATTGCCAAGAATTCTTGTAATATTCTCTCTCACATCTTAAAGGTTAACATTATCAAAAAAACAATGTAATTAGTTATTTAGTGTTTAATGAAGAATATGATTAATATTAGCAATGCTTCCTAATTCTCATTAGTGTATGTGATCATAAGTAGCAATAAACATTACTAATCTGTTCCAGCCAATATTTTTCTTGATTGTTCACCATACTTTCATTCCTTCAACTTTGAATTTCTAGGTTTGAATCCCATACAAAATAGAGCTTCCCATGTACAAATTGATACTTTATATTTTATTTGTGGAGAACTGACTGCTATAGATAATAAAAAGCTATTGATAAAAAAAGAACACCATCTCAAGAAAATCACAGAAGTTTATCTTACATGAGGGGCAAGAACACTGCTGTCTAGTATTAATAAAGGGACTTGCATATCACGTGCTAGAGCTCTGACTAGCCTTTCCCTATAGAGCTCTGTTCCTGCAAAAATCAGTCAGATTATTAGCTGTAAGTACACTGAAAGAAATAAAATAAGTAAAAGCATCATGAGCCACAATTTCCCATTACAAGCACCTGGAATACTCTGTAACAAGATTCTTCCCGAAGAAGAACTCAAGCGGGAACCATATTGTGATGCAAATCGCTTGTGTTTCAAATGTGAAGCCGTACATTCCACCAGAGTCTTTCTAGTATGCTCACTGCAAAACCAACACATAATAAAGAATGAAATATTAGCAATATTAGCACAAACACATACACTACACACACACACACACACAGAGAGAGAGAGAGAGAGAGAGAGGAAGAGAGGGAGAGATGGGTTGATATATTACTGGATGAAATAGGGAAATGATTCCCAGGAGACATTGATCTTCTCCCATGGAACCACCCGCCTCAAGAACTCATTTTTGAACCTCGCCCTCTTGGAAAGGAATGGTGACTCTCTCTTCTTGCTCTCCATAGATGATTTCTCACTAAGCAGCCACTCTTTCTGATCTTGCTCACCGAACTGAGCATGGTCAGTAAAATACCTCAAATCCCCATTAATTCTCTCTCCTTGTGACTTACCAACTCCACCATGATCATTAATATGGCCACTCACTGTCTTATCTATATCACTGGTATCTTTAACAGGCACATGTTTTCCCTCACTTGCATTCCTTCCGTCACCATCTGAACTATAAAACCTAGACTGCGATGACAAATACAAAGGGCTCCTAATCCCATAAGTGTTTGTGAAATTTATTGGAGAGTACTGTAAAGTTCTTGGAAATATTCGGCAGCAAAGATCAAAACTCCCACTTGCACTAGAAGCCCCCCTATCAGGCCAATCCGGAACTCTAGAAGAATCAGTCTTAAGCGATCGAGAATTTGGGGGAGCCCAAAAATGGGACCTGCATAATCCCCTACACTCATAGCCCTGTAAGTTGATCAAATCATGAATTTGTCGGAGAAAAGTAACCCCATTTTGGCATTTGCACCTAAGCCTTCTAGAATACATTGCAAAAGCACTCCCAGCTACAATTGCTAGTGTGAAGAGTCTACCATTGGTAAATTCTTAGTAACCACATTAAAAACCTGGAAATTTGCAACAAAATTGACTGAGTCACTATCTTGCTGGTGAACAAAACAATGTAATAATAAAACAAATACCTAATATTGCGTGCAATGAGAATAGTGTGTGCGTAGAAAGTACACCCTGAAAAAAAGCGTACGTGCTTCCTCAGAGTAATACAAGGCTAGAGTTTAGTGATGGGTAGAAACTCAAAATAAGCTGGATTTCATAACCAAAACAACTTTATTAGATCTGGGTTCACGTCAAATCTCGGGATATTCAAAATCCATGTTTCCGCAATAAACTTCTTCTCTTCTATCTGTTTTCCATATTTTCTAACTTTCTTTTGCAGATTGCTACATAATACAGCGATTCAAAACTATATTTCTACAAGTTTCATAGGCACAAACTAAAAACCACAAAATTACATGAAAATCACTCAAATTCCCATGGTTACAACTGATGAAAAGGTAACGAGGTGATAAAAGCAAACCCTAGCTTACCAAAAAAACTCTAAAAAAAAACTAAATAAGTGGTTTTTACAGGTTTGGAAGAGGTATTTTCCCAAACCTGGATTCAGATACTGGAAAATATTAGAGAAAAGTATAGGATTAAATACCATAAAAATATCATTCATGATGCAATTTTGAGGTTAGCTTGCAGTGCTCATACCTGATGAGGCTATTAACAAGTTCTGTAAAGAGGGAGGTATTCTCTCGTTCCTGGTCTCACTCTTAGATGAGGAGAAGAAACAGTGCCTTGTATGGTTGCCAATTCAATAGAATAGAACCCTTAACAGCCTCTCCTTAAACTCCTCCTTCTACAGGGCGTGAGGCCCCAGAATTTTAGAGAGAGAAAGATAAACACACCAAATTATCTAAATTTTTCAAATAATAGCACTTGTGCCCTAACCCTATCACCAACACGCATGGATTTCGTAATATAAATTTTATTTTCTAGAGCGAGAAGATCGTGAAAGATATAATCAGAGGGCACACTTTGCGTTGGAGTCGGCCTTGGATCTCTGCATGTTATGGAAATTGTTAGTGTGTTTTATTATTATTATTATTATTATAATAGCATATTAGAAATAGTTGTGAATGCGTTATCTCAATAGAAACCTAGCAACGGCTTAGGTGGTGCTACCATCACAACCTCAAACCCATTCTCAAAAGATCCAATTTTGATGTTGGAAATTTTTACAATAGCCTAAGTATCCTCAACCCCATTTCAGAAAGATCGAGTTTCGATGTTGGAAATCTTCATGATAGCTTAAATCTCTATTTCCACTGTTAATTATGAAATTTTAAACTTGAAATCATTTGAATAGCGCATGTGTATAAATACTTGAAAGTCTTAGAAATTAATGGTCTAGATAAAATGTTACAAGATGCATTATTTTTAGGATTTGAAATCTATTACTTTATTAATATTCATATATTTTTGAGCTTGATATAACATGTTTTCTACCATCGAAATAACATTTTCGATACATTTTAAAAAGATTGTATACTATGAGACTATTTATTTTTAATACAAGGAGGTCACAAACATTTTTAGCCATTAGATGTGAAAATCAATAGATTGAAGTGTGTCACAACATTTGAGAAAATTTAGACTTTGTGCTCAACTAAATATACATTCTCAACCGCCTGATTTTTCATCTAACGGTCAATGATAACTATGACTCCATAATATCAAAAGTAAATAGTCTCATATTATATATATATATATATATATATATATATATATATATATATATATATATATATATATATATATATATATATATATATATATATATATAGTACAAGGTTGATACCTTATATAAACATTTTATAAATAAAAAAAAAACCTATTTTTTCGAAAAGGTTATATGATCCCGGGCATAACCTGTCTTGAAATTAATTCTTGGATGATGGACATCAACAAATAAATAATTAGCATGCCATATAGAGATTTTAAGTTCATTGTTTTTTTAAAAAAGGGGAACGTGTATATAATGCTTAAATATTGTAACATGAAAACAAGGCAACACCTTAAAAATTCATAAGGAAAGGGCTGTTTCAACGCCAGATAATTTTCCAACTAATCATCTCGACTTTCAATTGTATAGATATGGGAAAAAAACAATGATTTTGAATCCTAAGATAGTGCGTCATGTAACACATTGTCTACACTCTTCATTTTAAAAATTTGTTACACGTTTATATGTCTACTCCATCTGAATCATTTTATGAGCTTTAAAATTGATAAATAAAAGCGGAAATGGATTTTCTGCCAATTGTATGGATATGAAAGAAAATTAATGATTTTAAAACTTAAGATAGTACATCTTGTAACATATTATCAAAACTATTAATTTTTAATATTTTCTAGTCTTATACATCTATTTGTAACATTTTTTAAAACCTTAAAACTCTTAATTAAGGCTGAAAATGGATGTTGAGAGAGCATCAAAGGGGTTTCTCATAGAGATGATAAATAATCAGATGAATTTACAGGGCCAAAAACCTTACCCTGATCTATTCCAACATCCATCGCAACCTCCGGGCACACCACACATTTCACTTCCTATTTTTTTCGTATTTGAAGTTTGGGGTCCATTTTAGAATTACAATATGAATATTTCATTGAAAAGTTGAATTTTTAGTTATGAAACACTTCGATCTGATTAGATGGTGTCCATGTCCAGTGATATTACCTTTTAGGGCCACATATAAAATGGCATACACAATTGTTATATTCAATGATTCTTTTCTTTTTTTTTTCTTTATTGAGGTTGGTCAAAGAGGTTACTTTCTAAAATTTAGAATCCTAGTAATACTCCTAAATCGAGTCTTGCCCAATACCCGAAGAGATAATTTTTGGCATTATATAGAGAAATTTACTTTCATTCCCCCAAAATATTCCCCCCTCCCCCACCCCTCCAAAAAAAAAATTCCTTATTTTTTCGAAAATGCCACCCTTTTGATCTAGGTCCTAAGTGGTAAAGATATTATTTTAGATCATTCAATATCTTGGTTGAGTTTAGACCTTGATCCTTAATGGTCTGAAGTTAAGAAATAATTTTTTGGGAAAATTATAGGTATCCTCAAAATCAACTTCCTGCACATCCTTCTTTCAATCATTTTTGAATTATACCCTAAACCTCAATATTGTTTTTTCTTGTCTGTACCCCAAATCAAAAAGTTAATGAGTTGTGAGAAAACTTGCTATTTTTATATTTCTTCGTCTTCATATATTTTTTTTCTATCTCTACCTCTCACCACCCGTCCTCACTCTCTCTTTATATCTCTACCTTCCCTCACTCTTTCTCTCCTACCCTCCTCACCATTTCTCTCTACCCTCCCTTACTTTTTTTTCTCTCAATTTTTTTTAGGATAAATTGTATAAAACCCTCCAAAATGGACTTTATAATCAATTTACCCCCAACTTAACTTTTTCTAGCAACTTTTTCTAAAACACCATGTTTCATAGCAAATACCCCAAATACAAAAAGTTCTTTTTTTTTTTTTTGACGAAAATAACATTTCCATACATAACAAATCATTTTCGCTGGAGATGGCGGTCCGACGATTATTTTACTATAATGGATGGTCCGGTGTTTCATTGTGGCGGTCCGAGGATTATGCTATTGGAGAAATGGGTTGTCCTACATTTTGAAAAAGCGGTCTAGTATTTTAAAGGGGTAGTACCGCGTTTTGAAGTGGTAATACGGGGGCAGTCCGACGTTTTAAAGTGGCGGTCTGGTGTTTTGAAATGAGCAATTCGACGTTGTATAAGTGCAGTTCGGCGTTTCCTTTAACTGGGATCTGATAATGGTCTGTTCTATACAGAAGGGTATTTTCTTAAAAAAAAAATGAACTTTTTGTATTGGGGGTATTTAATAGGGAACATGTTTTTTAGGGGGGAAATTGCTATAAAAAGTTAGGTGGGGTAAATTGATTTTGAGGGGTTTTATGTAATTTTTCTTTTTTGTTATGAGGTCCGACACACTTCTTGGTGGACTGAATTTTTTTTTGCAGTCGAGCCTCAAAAGGGGTAGAAAAATAAAAACGACAAATTTTTCTCAAAACTCATTGACCTTTGACTTGGGGTAAATACAACGAAAGATAGTATTAGGATTTAGGGTATAGTATAAAAAATATTGGAGTTAGGATAGGTAAAAAGTTTATTTTGAGGGGTATTTATAATTTTTCCTAAATTTTTAGCTTTACCTCAAAGATTCGAAATCACATATAAAAAATATTCATTATGTGTGGACTTCAAGATGTGAAGTTGAATAAATTAAGTCATTTTCTTGGCTTCGGATATTCGCAATCCAATGCTAAATGAATTTAAGATTCGAAATCACATATAAAAAATATTCATTATGTGTGGACTTCAAGATGTGAAGTTGAATAAATTAAGTCATTTTATTGGCTTTGGATCTTCACAATCCAAAGCCAAATGAATTTAGACTCTGATCCAAAGACATTTCCACTACAAAGTGGGGACATTTTGGAGAAAAATTAAAAAATTGAAAACGTTTCAACCTTCGGCTCACATAAAAAGAGTATACCATATTAATGTGCCTTGGATGATCCACATCTCCAAATTAGGTGCTAATGAGCACATTGAACTATCTATATGGCTAAGACCCTCACCGCCTAGGCATAAAAACGCAATTATCAATGATGCACTCTAACAATGAGCTAACAACTTGTCGTATATGATAAAATCGAGACAAACCCATACCAGTTCCTAAAGTACGAATTGAAAATAAAAAACGTTAGAGGAATTTCAGAAATTTCTAACCTCTATTGAGTTTTTCCATTAAGAAAATAATAAAAATAGGAGAGACATGCATTGGATTTTTATTATTATTATTTTTTTTGTAGTTTTCTATTAAGAACGAATAAAAATAGGAGAGGTATATGGGATTGTTTATAAAAATATCATTTATATTTTGTACATAAACGCCACAATTATTATTGTCCTTTCAATTTCAAAATGAGTGGTTGTGAGAGTATCATTGAACATATACAACGTTCAAAAACAAAAATTATTAGACTTCTTGATTCACCTCAAGCCATCCAATTTGACATCTAAAGTGTAGGAATAATTGTGAACTCCATGTGCAAAAGATAAACATGGTGCGGTTGTATAGATCCAAGGTTCTAAACAATCAAAGTAAAACACACCATCAAATAGTGTCGAAAAATGTGGTTTTAATACTGCAAACATTTGTGATAGCCTTAAAATATATTTTCATCTCTAATTATAAAATTTAAAGCTTAAAAAATAACATAGATTGAGCAAATATATGAAATTTAAAATATTGAAAATTGACGGTAAAAAAATGCATTACAAGATGCACTATTTCCAAAACTTGAAATCCATTTTTTTTCTCATGTCCATGCATCTTGAGATCAAGATGATCAATTTGAGGATTTTTTGGGCATCCAAACAACCCTTTACAATAAAATTATTGAGTTGGCCTCTAATATGATTGTTTAGAGACTTGGCTCTATATAATTTTTTTCCAAAGATAAATGGTGTATTTGTAGCTAAATATGAGATATATATTGGGTTTTTCTATTAAAAATTTATGTCCTCTATTGGGTTTCACTACAGAAAAGGACAAAAAATAGGAGAGATAGGCTTTCTATTCAAATACAAAAACTAGGGTTTTTCTATTAGTTCAAAATTTCTATCCGGGTTTTATTATTAAAAAGGAATGAAAATAGGAAAGATAGCTTTTCTATTCAAATACAAAAACTATCCTATTAAATAAATATGTTACATTTCTATCCTCTATTGGGTTTTACTATTACAAAGGACGAAAAATAGGAGAGAGAGGTTTCTATTCAAATACAAAAATTAGGAGAATTTCGTAAATTTCTAACCTTTAGTGGGGTTTTCTATTGAAAAGGAAGAATATATAAATAGGAGAGATGTTGTATTATAACCTATTTCATTACTTAATTGGATTCGAAATCTTTAAATAGGAGGAGGTTATAAACTATATAAACCTATTTCATAAGTTATCGATTGGATTCGAAACCACGACGAACCAGAGAACGATAATTTGCAAATCCTGGACACGCATTGGAGCCATTAGTAAGAGATCGATCCTTCGGCCTCCGATAAACTACTTCAACGGAAAAACGAAGAGAGAGAAACACAGAGAAGAGAGAGAGAGGGTTCGCTCGCTTGGGGATCTTCTCTGCTGCTGCACCAGTGGGCTCTACCAATCATGTTATTCTCCTTTGAAGCTCTTGAGGATCTCCCTGTCGCCAAGGACGGTACTCTCTTTTCTCTCTCTATGGCTTTCACTCTCTTTTGGTTCGTGTGTGCCGGAGGCGACTGGTAATGGTCTCCTTCAAAGCCCTGTGCATATGTTTATGTACCCTCTGCTATTTTCTGGAGAGGCATTGGCAATGGCTGTAACTTTTGCTATATTTGTCTCTCTCTCTTTCTGCAAACACCCTATCTCTGCAAACTCATGCGGTTGATTCTGTCTCTTATGCCCTTTCTCTCTCTATAACAATAGTCATGAGTTTTTTCTCTCTCTATAACAATAGTCATGAGTTTTTTCTCTCTCTTTGTAGCTATTAGTACTTGTTAATGGTGGCCACTGTCTCTCATGCAACGGCTACTTTCTGGGTTTTCGAATTCAAAATCAGGGGATGAGGAGACTTGCAATCATGTCTCAAACGCTCAAACCCTCGCCATTTCTCTTCACTCTCTTCTCATGCATCTCCTTCAGCACACCAGCATCAAGAAACCCTAACCCTAACCCTGACCATAAATATGGAGAGATAAACCCTAGAACCATCCTCCATCTCCTTAAAAAATGCTCAGACATGGCAACCCTGAAACATATTCATTCTCACATGGTTACCACTGGTTTGATAAGCCACACCCATATTGTAAACAAGCTGATATTCTTCTGTTCACTCTCATCCAATGGCTGCTTAAACTATGCTTCCTTACTCTGTGCTCAAATGCCGAACCCTAAAACCTTTGCTTTGAACACCATTATGAGAGGCTATGGCAATAGTTCTTCTCCCTCTAAAGCTCTACTCTTATTCAAGGGAATGATTGACGAAGGGATATCCATCGATAATTTCACTTTCACATTTTCTATCACTGCCTGTGCTAGGATGCTCGCTCTTCAATTAGGGCAGAGCTGCCATGGCTTTGCTTTGAAATTAGGGTTTGACTTGGACATTTTCGTGAGAAATTCACTCATCAATCTTTATGCATGTTGTGGGGAGGTGGATTTCGCGCGGTGGGTTTTTGATGGTGGGTCTTGCGTTGATTTGGTTTCTTGGAATTCAATCATAAATGCTTATGCAAAGAGGGGGGAGATGGAAATTGCGGAAGAACTATTCAATGAAATGCCTGAGAGAGATGCGGTTACTTGGGCTTCGTTAATGGCAGGTTACGTGCAAAATTGCCAATTCGACGAAGCTTTAAGGGTTCTTGATCGAATGGGTCTGGCAGGGATTGAACCCAATGATGCTATTCTTACTTGTGCATTATCGGCCTGTGCCCATTTGGGAGATTTAGAGAGAGGAAAGCAAATAAATGCCAGTATAGATGGGCTTGGAGTAAAGCAGAGTGTACATTTGAGCACTGCTCTTGTTAATATGTATGCAAAATGTGGCAAATTGGATATTGCACATAAACTTTTCAATAAAATTCCTGATAGAAATGTGGTCTCATGGAGCACTATGATTTCAGGTTATGCCTGCAGTGACCAGTCCAAGGAAGCCTTAGATTTGTTTCGTGAGATGCAAGCAAATGGGGTTGCACCCAATGAGGCCATACTGGTCACTGTATTGTCAGTCTCTGCAAATTTGGGGGCATTTGACCTGGGCAAGTGGGTTCATCGGTACATAGAGAGAAATAACATCTTTTTAAGTGCTAATATTGGTACTGCATTGATTCACATGTATGCAAGGTGTGCTAGATTAGAGGAGTCATTTGAAGTTTTCGATATGATGCGTGAAAAAAATGTGGATTCATGGAATGCCATAATTTCGGGCCTTGCAATGCATGGTCTTGGTGCAAAGGCAATGGATTGCTTTTGTAATATGAAAATCTCAGGTATCAAACCCGACGATATTACTTTCATAGGCATATTAAGTGCATGTAGCCATTCAGGGTTGGTGCTAGAGGGGAAAAGTTTCTATGGTTGCATGACCAAAGACTACAATATTACGCCCAAAGTTGAGCACTATGGATGCATGGTTGATCTCCTAGGCCGTGCTGGCCTCCTAATCGAGGCCCAACAATTGATAGAGAGCATGCCCATGAAGCCTGACAATATCGTTTGGGGAGCTTTGCTTGGTGCATGTAAGCTTCATGGTGATCTTGAGCTTGGAGAAAAGGTAGTGAACCGTGTGCTTGAGTTGGAACCTCGAGATGCTGCTACCTATGTGTTGATTTCGAACATATATGCAGGGGCAGGGAGATGGGGTGAGGTCAAGAAGGTGAGAAAGGCAATGAGAGAGAAAGGGATCAAGATTTTGCCAGGTTGGAGTTCAATAGAAATCGAGGGAATAGTTCACCAATTCTTAGTGGGCGATAGATCTCATTCTAGGAGTAAAGAGATTTATGCAATGTTAGAAAAGATTATTAGGACATTGAGATTGGAAGGGCACTCACCAGATACTAAGAACGTGTTGCATGATGTGGGAGAAGAGGAGAAAGAAGATGCATTGCGTTACCATAGCGAGAAGTTGGCCATTGCCTTTGGTTTTATCGCTACGAGAAGTTGCGATATGATTTATGTTGTGAAAAACCTTCGCATATGTGGAGATTGCCATTCGGCCATGAAAGCGATCTCTAGGATCTTTGATAGGGAAATCATTATTAGAGATCGAGTGCGATTCCACCACTTCATAGATGGTTCTTGCTCGTGCATGGATTATTGGTGAACCATAGAGTCAAATGCTAATTTTCAAACTGGCAATGCAATGCTTGTGAGTCATGGTAAGCTATTAAATCTTTGTAGTTCAGATAGAAAGTGACTGTCGAAGCGATGTTGGGATGCTTAAGGGCAAGCTTCCTCAGATTTCTCGAGGGCAAAGGTTCTTCTTTTCTAGGAGAATTTGGGTACTCATCTGCTCTAGATGCAAGGCTACAAGTCTCACTCTCCCCATTCAAGTCCATGAAACAACCTCGGGCCCTGCCCATCTGAAACTTGAATATTTGAAGAACAAGGTACAAAAAAATGACAACATAGAAAGGAGTGCAAATTCTCTCCAGTGGAAGGGGAACAGAATCCAAGTGGAGGGTCTGAGCATGTTTGGATTATTCCCTAGGTTCAGGGTTGCCATGTCTGAGCATTTTAAACGGGATGGAGGATGGTTCTAGGGTTTATCTCTCCATATTTATGGTTAGGGTTTGGGTTTCTTGATGCTAGTGTGGTGAAGGAGATGCAGGGGAAGAGAGTGAAGAGAAATGGCGGGGAGCATTTGAGATGGGATTGCAAGTCTCCTCATCCCCTGATTTTGAATTTGAAAACCCAGAAAGTAGCCGTTGCATGATTGTTAACTAGGTATTTAGCTCACGACATGTCGATGGTTTGGTAGTGAATTTGTAGTAACTGATTTAAAAAAAAAGAAAAAAGAAAAAAAAAGATTTGTTCTCTCTCTAGAGGCCTGTAAATCCCCCTCTTTCTCTCTAGAGGTCTTTTAAATCCTCTCTCTATGTCTATCTGTCTCTTGCAATGATTTTTGTAAATTTGGTTGCTTTTTAAGATTGCTCTCTCTCTCTAGAGGTATTTGAAATCCTTTCGCTCTCTCTCAGTCCTGTAAATCCTCTCTCCCTCTCTCTCTCTCTTGCAATGATCTGTAAATTTGATGGCTAACAATGGTGGGATTCATGCTTGCAGTCAAGAAGGTGGGCACCAAGTTCCAGCCAAAGGCTAAGGCAAAGAGGCCGTCCATTCCTTCTTCGCATGCACAGAATAAAGACAATTCCAATAAACCTTTAATCCCTGAAATTAATCCTCAACCCACTGTAAAACCACTTAACAACACAGTAGAAGATGGATCTATTTATGATCCCAATAATGGCTTTTCATCTCTCATCAAGCCATGTAACGATGCAACCAAAGTTTCATTCACCCATCTTCTTACATCTGAATCCCCTGTTGATGATAGAGGAGTCTTGGATTCATCAGTTTCTAATGGTACGCAAGAGCAAGAGTTGATCTCTAGGAGAACAGAAGTTTCAGATGAAGTTGGTATCAGAGAAGATGGCGATGCTGGGGAGGGTCCCAATGAAACGAACTTGCCGAAAGATTCCGAGATGGCAAAGGAAACTGTGAGTTTTGAGGTTTATTCCCACTTTAATGCTTTTTGGAAACCTGCTTTTATGTTTCACTGTTTTGAATGCATAAGGCTCTGAATTTGTTATTCTTTTAGGAATTTTATGTATCTGGTAATTCATCAGAGTGATATATGTCAATTAATTTCCAATATAATAAACAATTTAATGGGTTAGTTGTTTACTTTAAAAAGTAAAAATATGGGTCAAAATCTGTAATTTCGATACTGTCGCACTATGAATGATGACTCTATCAGTGAAAAAAAGAATGTTGATTTGTTGGTAAATTTTCATCTAAGGGAATAATGGAGAAAATCATTTTTTGGAAGTACTACTTCTTTCATCTTCTACCAAAAACACTTTTAAAAAATGTAGACATGATTTTTTCTTATAGAAAGTTCTGTAATATATCGAGTCTGCCCAATAGCTTACATTGGAGCTCAAGTGGTGTATCCTTAGGTTTCTCTTCGAATCCTTTATGCATTGACATCAGAAAAGTTAATGGACATTTGAATGCATGTTAAAACTAACGTGCCTCATGACAGTATTCTGGTAAATCTAGCAAATATCCTCCAAGTGATGATATTCTTCAGAAAAGAAGACAGTGATTCTGGTACATTTGCAGCATTATCAAACACCTAAGAGTTCTTCATCATCACACTTTTGGTGAGGGTTTCAATTATAGGGTTCTACTACTGATAATAATCATCATCATCATTAGTATCCTCTGCATATATTCGGAAACCGCAACCAAGTTTAGGGATTTTAACATGGAAGGGTTTGTTTGGGCCACGGATTTTTCAATGATATTTTACGTATTGCTCTATTTAGGAATGCAGTGCTTAATATATGACGTTACACATTCATCAACCATCTGGTAATTCTGTTAATTTTTACAGTGTTTTATGTCAGCGCTTTTAATTGACAGATTACAATGTATATTTTTGTGTCTTGACCAGGAATTGTCGGATTGGCATCATACTATATCAAAATCTACAGAAAACCATGATACCGGTCAAGAGGGCCTGATCTCATTGAGAGAAGTTCAACCTCAACCTTCACAAATTGGAGAAATAACCCAAGACTTCAATAATGATAGTGGGAATAATGAAGCTTCTGCTCCCGTTTCTTGTGAGAAGAAGAGGAGAGTCAGCACTAGGAAGCGGAACATGACCTCTTCTGTGCAAGAAGATGCAGAGGAGCATGCATTAATGCCACCAGCTAGCCATGATGTGAGTGGAACCGGTGGCTCTAGAAGGCAGCTTAGGAAGAGGAGTGTTGTCCATAAAAATAAACAAATTGAAGAAACTGCTGATGAGGATGAGGAATCTAACATTGAAACTTCACAAAATGATGATATCATTGATGATGGTGGTGGTGGTGGTGATGATGACGCTGACGATGGTGATTACTTGGGTGGGGATGAGGTTAAGTTGAGATGTTCATCAAGATCTAAACATTCAAGTTCTAAGAATCAGAAGTCTGTTAACAACGCAAAAGTGCGCCCCAATAAAAGAAAGAATTCAGAAGAAGATAACTTGACAGAGAAAGCTGCAAAAAGGAAGTTCTCCCACTCCACCAGACGAAAAAGAAGGCAGTGTAAGAACATCTTGGTTTCTTAGCAAATTTAACTGTTTAGCAATGTAGTGCCTTCTTTTAATGCTTCTTACTATGGAATAGAGAATCTCATGATGGAGTTTCTGTTTTTGACAGTGGATGATGACGTTCTCGCTATGCCAGAAGATGAAATTGATGTCTCAATACTGACTATGCGGCAACTCATTTTGCTTGCAGAGGTCAAGGAAAAGAGAACGGTGGGTTTCCACCTTTACTCTTTCCTCTTCTTTTCACTTGTTGAAGTTTGTTTTACACTGCATTATAATTTTATATGTTTCTGCCTTAATCATTGACATTAGTTGTACCATCATGTGCATCTTCCTTTGTGGTTGTTATTTTTCCACAGTCCGTTTTATTGCTACATAATAGCACATCGTTGCGTAGTGAATAGGGCATAAAAGAACCTCTTCAAATATGCTAGAGTGAAGTTGTAGTGGGCAATACCTGCATGGTTGACAGCTGTAATGGTTTGTGTCACGGTCAAACTGCCATATCTTTTTGGCACTTTTTTATTTGGCAATTATACTCAACCTACAAATTTAGGATATTTGCGGCTTACTAATTGTTGGAGCAAAAATAGAATTTAGTAATCAGCACCTGCCTAAAAAAAACGTCTCCACTTTGCTTCAGCTGATGAAACTTACTGCACTTTCAGAGGTGATGAAATTCCTGAAATTTTGAAGCGCAAGTGTGATCATAATTGTTTTTGAAGTCCCTTGTTTGTGTTTGTATTTGTACCTTAAGCGGCATCTCCATGAATATTTGATTTGTATGTTTATCGTTCAGTGTTTTTGCAAATCACGGTAATTATTGTGATTGGCTACGGGAGATATTCATTTTTTCTCATTCAGTGTTTCCTGATACCAACTACTCCACTTTGTATTCATTGCAGATTAAAGAAGCAGCACAAAGGAAGCATGATGCTGCAGATCAAAGGTATTCAACGTTATATGCAAGAATGATTTACAATCAATGTAGGCTGATATTAAACCTCTTTTTGCCTTGTCTTATTAGTGGAGTCCTTTAGGCTTTGGCTTAATGGTAGATATATGAGTCAAGGGTTCGAATTAGTATTCGCAAAATCGAACCGGAACGGTTAACTAGACATAGGGCTTGGAGCGGTTAGAACCGGAGCCGGACTAACCGGTCTGGTAGAATTTTTTTTTTTAAAATGGCCAAAAATGCCAAAAAAAAAAAACATAGATTCAGTTTATATTATCTTATTACCTACATTTATCTTAAGAAATTTTTTTGTAGATGACCAAGGTGGATCAATAACCACTTTTCTCGAGCTTGCTATCAAATCCAAAGCTTAAAATTTGAGAGGGTTTCAAATCTTTTGCTCGGAAATAGAATGATCAATTAAGAAAGCAATAGGAAAATGAATATTTATTCTACAACAATGCAAACTAAAGTAACGTCCTTTGAGGCCATAATCAGGATAGGATGTTGCTATTGTTTCGCGGTTCCATATAAGAACAATCGAACAAATAATTTTATCAAAAAATTTTATTAAGCAAAATAGAAAACACTTCCCATATTAATCAAAAAACATAATTTTATTAAAAATAATAATTTTATAAAAAAATAATTTTATTAAGCAAAACAAAAAAACACTTCCCGTATTCATCAAAAAACATAATTTTATTAAGCAAAATAGAAAAACACTTCCCATATTCATCAAAAAACATAATTTTATTAAAAAATAATTTTATTAAGCAAATAGAAAACCAATCCCATATTCATCAAAAAACATAATTTTACTAAGCAAAATATATTTATTTAAAAAAATCGATTTCTCAAAACCCCTAAATCGAGCAAGAAACAACCATCAATGTTCGAATAATCGAACAAATCAACACACACGCATTGTAAAGGCTTCGATCATCTTAGAAACACACCAAATTTTATCAAAAAATATTATGTATTTTGGATTTAATTGATAAAATGCCGAAATTTCAGATCTATGCAATTTTCATGACATCGTGCACCAAAAGAATTCATATAATTTTTTTTAATCAATCATAAATAAACATACCCATTTTATTTCAGATATGAAGCCTTGATGATCGAAATACACAACTAAATTTGATAAAAAATGACCAATAATTGGATAAAAAATTTTCTTTTCTAAATCAAACACAAGTTCTCTGTGCAGCAGCTTTTCAGGCCAAAATCAACCCACGATCTTTGGTGTTTTGAACAAATTGAAACATGAATAAGGTAAATACTTTGAATAGCTATCAAAACCCTCAAATTTCTTCGAGAACCATTATGTATTGAAGATATAATTGAAAGAATGGCGGAAATTTTCAAAAACCTAGAAAATCTTCCATTTCGATAAAAAAAACTCCTTTTTTTTTCGATGTTTAAATCAAAATTCATTGTTTTATATTCATTTTATAGTGATTTAAAGCATTAATAACAAAAAAAAAAAGCCAAAAATGGCTGGAAAACGAATAAAAGAGGTGACAAATTGGATTCATGGTTTTCCTGCTACATATAATGGCCCCTATGTCAAATAACACCCGTTATCAATACTGTACCGTTGTGTACGAAAAAATGCCGTTATATCGGCTAACCGGTCCAGTTTAGGAGAAAACCGGTCGGTTAGGCAACATGGCCGGTTTGACCCGTAAACGGCCGGTTTTGGGCCAGAAGTTTTAGGGGGGTATTACATAGGCTACTAGACACACAAAACCGGCTCTAACTTGGACTCGGAACCCACTGGTTCCGAGCTAACTGGCTGGATCAGGTTCCAACCGGCCTGTTTTTCTAACAATGGTTCAAATGCTTGAAGTTATTCCCAGAAAATCCCAAAACAAGCTAACCTACTTTTTTTTTCTGTTGGTGGCTTGAGGGGGTGGGGACTTATTAGTGGTGATATATGCTAGTTTATAAGTCCAAGATTATGAATTATCTGGTTTAGGAATGGTAATCTAATCTACAAGTGACTTATCTTTAAGAGTGAATAAGTCTTCATTCATAGACAACTATGGTGTATACCGCCGGACTTTCTGTCAAATTCAAACTTTTTTTGACTGGCAAAGTTCATAGAGTTGAATTAATTTTATACAGTGAACAGTTTCAAAAAAAAATAGTGAGTAAGCAGTGTTTGATTTAGATAGGGATATAGTGCCACACCTGGAAAGTTTTGCTTTTCCTTCTTGTCCAGGATGGCTAGGACTTTGTCAATGACGTCTAGTTGAAGTTCCCTTAGGAGTTTCCCTTTCACAGTGAGCTCATCAAAGGGCTTAATGCTCCACTTTATCACATGATCCCCAAACATGAGAGGGCATATGGACCACAAAACATGGCTAGTTCTATTTTTTTTATGTTAGCTTAGGTTTTTACGGGAATCCCACCCTATTGTATTAATTTTTGTTAAAAATTTACAATATGTGGGGTATAATATTACAATGGACCTTATTACAAGTCTTTCTTTGTACTCTATGTACATAACAACCTCATTAACTCTCTCCCTTAAGGTCTATTGGGTATCTGTACTTCCCATCTTTCATATGTTACTTTTTCTTTTTCATTCATTAGGGAGTTGTCTTTCCTTTTAATATTTTATGATGCTATTTCGAATTTCCCATGTCATCTCACTTAATGTCATGTAGATGGTATGATGTTGATTGTATTTCACCCACCGGCTTCTTTCTTGCTTTTGACCCAAATTAGAATGGGAGAGAAGCAATTCAAAGCTTGTCTAGGGACTCATAGTTGAGCTTCTTTTGGAACAAAATCATTATGTTTGAGCCAGCTTTGGTTTCGATGTTGTATTGCCACATGATTGTTTTCCAAATCTCACACACAAAAGCACATGCAATGCAACGGTGATCACAATCTTTCGATCTTGGCATTACTTAAGTACCATGTATCAATGATTTAAAAAACGGTCCGCTTGGCGCCTAGGTGCCCACTTAGGCGCCTGCCTAGGTGGCCTGGACCAAAAATCCACACGCTTAGACCACGGCGGCCCTACACGGGCGGACATACCTAGGCAGGCGCTCAGGTCCCTAAGGTCTTATTTGTTTTTTTAAATCTCCGAAAAGGGCAAAGGGGGTCATTTTGATCTCTAAGGTTGTATAAAAACGTTATGGGGTTTAGTTTTAACCCTCAAAGTAAAAAAAAAAAAAAAAAACTCTCAATATATGAAAACCCCCAAAGTGAAAAAAACTACAGAGCGCCTGAGGTTCTAGGCTCCTGCCTAGGCGTTGGGCGCTAGGTAGGCCGTCTTGGGGCCTCCTAGCGTTTTTTGAAATCTTGCCATTTATTGCACCTGTGATAACCCAATTTTTGCTCTCAATCGGCACTTGGTGGCCTCTTTTAATAAGCTCCCCATGCAAACCATGAGGTCATCAGGTGTATTGGTTTTACCAATACAGCCTCAACTGTTTTATTTTTGGCCCCATGGTTTTTTATAAGTTCATGAACTTTTTTGAGGTAATTTCTCCATCTTTGTTGAGAACTCATGTGAACATATTTTCCCTCACTATCTTGATAGGAGGCCTTTCTGAATATCAGTTCCCAAGCCTGCAATCTCCTTCCACCTGTACAATGAACAAGTTATCATGTATTTCCTTTCCAAACTTGCGAGATGGTTAGGGATGCTCCAAGGTGTAATCCCTTGCGATTTCTTCCCCACACATCTCATACAAGAACTCCTTATTTAGCCAAGGATCAAACAAAAAACCAATACTAGAACCATCTCTATGGGCCATGGGCTATTTTTCTTTATCATTGGGAGTGCCCCACCCCCTCATTTAGCCTAAAGCTAGTTCTATTTTTTTGAACACACTAGGTTGGGAACTATTCCATAACATATTTGTCTTTGTCCATTTTTTAACCCTGCTTGTTTGAAAAATGCCATAGCTGGCTGCTAAATCCAACTAACTTCACTACAAGAATTGCAAAAAAGATTTCATTCAGGATTAATGTTGTCAACAATACAACTTACTCGATCCATCCACTCCAGCCCCTACTATTCCATCTTGTTACCCTAGCTAGCAGAGTTTTATAAGATCTAGGAATGGTTTTGGCAGCAAAGTTGCTAGAAGCTCTTGGTCATATTGTGTCTCCAATGTGAGAATTATATATAAAGGATGACATATATTAGGTCATTTGGTAATACCCCATGAGCAAATCGATGGGGGACATAGTTAAGAGAGGTCAAGCATTCTGTTCAATTTTATATGGAAGAAATCCCTTTGTAAGCATTAGCCCCTTTCCCAAAAGAGAACACATTCTATGGAAGATTTGTACTTAACAAATTTCTTGGGGCTTGTTTTATATTTTGGCTGATAATAAAATTGTAAAAAAAGAATAAAGCTACCACTATGCTAGATGAATCCCTTTTTAAACATCACCATGCAGTACAAGATGTACTCCTCTAGGAAAAATTAAAATTAGCTCAGACAATGAGCAACAAAAAAGTACTTGATTTTGAAGTTAGCGAGCTTTATTTTATCCTCCTTTCATTGTAGATTAACTTGGCATGGAAGAGGGATTTCTGGGGCTTGTCAAAGGAGCCAAATAGAAAAGTTTTTGAGGGATGAGTCTAGCATTGGTTTGATGAAGGTGGGAATCACAACAATTGTATATTTTGGCACTTGCTGAGCAAGAATTTAGAGGGCATCAGATTTAGGGGTGCTAAATGGGTCGGGTAAGTGTTTGAAAACATGGACTGATGGTGTGGATTGTCCACCTAAGAAAACATTAGATAAGCTATATGGAAAAGGGGAAAAAAAAAGTGAGAGAGGTGTGTGTGTGTGGTGGTGGTGGCAGGACCGGCTCAGTCGGTTTGGACTGCTTCCCTGTTCAGATGGCCAGGTTTTCAAACATTGGATCAGGTCAACCTGACCTGGGACACTAACCTTGGATCCACTGGGTCGGGGTCCAGCTCAGGGCTGGATCATGGATCATGCCAAGATGGGGGTCAACCCATTTGCAAGCCTAATAAAAGTAGGTGTCCCCATACATCAATGGAGTACCCTATCTCTAACTGAAAATGAGATTCCCTTAACCAAAATCATGGTACTTGCTTCTAGTTGTGAGTCACTCCGAGTTGCTCAAGTTGAATGTCCAAGCAACTCACTTCAGGACCCTAGATCTACAAGATTGGGTCCAATTAGAAATACCGAAGTTTTAGTGTTGAGGGTGTTGTGACCCATGAGCACCATGATTCCATTAAGGCAAGAGCTAGTGTCCTCCTTTGTTTTAGGTTCTTTTCCATGCATTTCTTGTCCCCAATTTCTTGAATATTATTGGATGGGTGAGGAACAAGCACCATGGAAGATATTGAATACACTAGGGGATTGATTCTATACTGTGAGACCATTAATTTTTGGTTTAAAGAGGCAACCATTGGATGTGAAATCCAATAGATGAAAGTGTGTCACAACATTCGAGAAATTTTATTTTGGACTTTGTGCTTAAATATTGATACATCCTCAACCATCTGATTTCAAATTTAACGGTCAATAATGCTTTTGACCTCCTTTTATAAAAAATAAATGGTCTTATTGTATGCATTTCCATACATTAGAGGTCATCCTCGAGATAACAGATAACCCATTTGTAATGTATTGCTTATAATAGACCTTTTCTAAGAAAAAAGTGTGGGTAATTGGAAATAATGGATCCCTCTCTCTCTCTCTCTCTCTCTCTCTATATATATATATATATATATATATATATATTTATTTATATAGATATATACACATCATACCAATGGTGAACCTAGAGTTTCCTACTCCGAAATTTTTGACAATAAAATGCCCTTACAAATATAAAAGGAAAAACATATAAACAGATCATCTAAACCTAGAATTTCCTACTCCAAAATTTTTGACAATAAAATGCCCTTACAAATATAAAAAGAAAAAGTATATAAATAGACCATTTACCTTTGGTACAAGGAGGTCGAAATTACTCTTGTCCTCCATAGTTCAAATCGGGTGGTTGTAAGAATGTCATTGACTAGACTTAAGTTCAAAAAAAAAATTCTCGAATTTCGTGACACAACCCAAATCATCCAATTTGAGATTTAGTGGTTAGGAGTTATTGTGAACTCCTTATAATAAAGATAAATGGTGTCATTGTATAAAAATAACTTTAATAATAGCTTGTTTGAAAATTTTGAGAAGGGCATATATGTAATTTAAAATTATTTTAAAGATGCACTCATCATTCAAAAGTCTAAAGAATATTTTTAAATTTGAGATTGAGTTTTTAAGGGACTTTAAAAAGATAAAAATAACCTTCCTTAAAATACGTGAACTATTTATTGTCAAAAGTTATATTTGAATATATAAGGGAATTTTACGGTAAAAGTTTTAGAGTAGCAAATTCTAAGTTTACCATTAGTGTGGTGTATATATATATATATATATATATATATATATATATATATGGAACGTCTTCCCAATGCCTATATGCGAAAATGAACAGTGATTTCGCCTACCTTCATCACCATCCAAAGTTCATCGCACAGTCACGATTGTCCAGTAGTATTTTATTTTTCATTTGTTTTCTACAAATTGGAATGACCTGAAATTTGGAGCGTGTGTACATCTTAGTGAGACGCACCTAATAAAAATGTAAAAAAAATGATTCGTGAAAAAATAATTGACCAAAATACCCCTGAAACTTTTCGGGGGTATTTTGGTCAATGTTTTTCATATAAAATATTTTTTTGATTTTTTTTAGATTCGCCTATTTTTGATGAACACACGTTCCAAATTTCAGGTCATTCTGATTTGTAGAAAAATAAAATAAAAATGAAACACTACCGGACAAATCGTGACTGTGCGATGAATTTTGGACGGTGATGAGGGTAGGCGAAATCACTGTTCATTTTCGCCTATAGGCGTTTTGCAGTATCTTATATATATATATATATATATATATATATATATATATATATATATATATATATATATACCCATGGCCCAAATGGAGGAGAACGAATGAATGGTTAGCATTGCACATTAGAAAATGTTTTTTGGGCACAAAATAGGGGTCTGATGGACCCCAAAATTTTCTCCCATGTTGGACTCATTTTGATGCTCCAATTAAAAAAAAACAAAATTGGACATGCATGAAAAATGTGGGGTAAAATATGTGGCAATCCAGGTCACCTCATTTCCTTCAATTCGGAGTCTCTGGCATCTATTATTCTATATGGCCGTTGGCTCACAAAATATATATGTATGTATGCATGTATAAGATTTTTCTATAGTTCACTTTTCTAATGGTGATGTTAGACTCCAAAAAAATATGACTATAAAATAACCTCTGTTTATGTTTCTCTTATTTTGAATATATGGGTAGTACAAGTCATTTTAGAACTCTTAGTAGGAAAATCATGGGGAGAGAATCTCAATAAAATTAAACTTCATTTCCAGAGAGTACAGAAATTACCTATATTGAATAAAATTAGGAATCATACGTTTACTAGTGCATCAAACAATGAAATTAGAAATTACCTATATTGACTAAAATTTGAAGTAGCTGCTTTTACTAGTGCATCAAACAATGAAATGTTCTTCATGGGAGCCTCTTGCACATTCTGTTGAGAATCTACAATGTTTTACCTATGATTTGGTATGAGATCAAAATGGGAACTGTAATCTTCTTGTGGATTTTGTCCTATTTGAAATTTATATTTCTATTGTCCACTGCATTAGTTTGACTTTTACAGTTTTAAGGAAATAATTCAAGTATGGTCTGAGGCTTATTCTCTAGTTACAAACCAAGTTGAGATTTATGACTTGTTATGGGTGAGAGAAAAGTATGAGTTCCATGTAAGAGTGATTGTCTTGTTGGTGCAATGATATCGTTTTCCTTTCTTTCCTGACGCAAGTATTGTTTGTCAGTAATGCAGGCCTAAATGGTGACAAGGATGGAATTGATGACATGTACGTGG